>NC_072819.1:15720000-16025000 GCF_027744805.1 Dunckerocampus dactyliophorus | reverse complement strand
CTTGGATGAAAATGTGTTATGAATAACCCATTGCTGTGTCTTTGCTCAGGACACGCGACAATTTCTCCATGTTGCCCTTATCTCTTCTCTGTAAGAATGCAACTACCTGCTAGAAACATCTGGAAATTACAAAAATAAACACACATACTAATGTTAATTGACCCTGGACTCTGCTTTAATTTAGTCCACAGTCTCCACTTTGCACTTTTACCTTTTTCTTTTTTTTTCTTTCTGCTCTTAGTCTCCCCTTGGATAAAAAAATATAAATTAACTGCTCGAAACAAATAGAAATGACAACCATGTTGCTGTGTTTTTACCTGGGATGCTGCAGCATTATGCTCCACAGTCTCCACTTTACTGTCATTTTGTCATTCAAAGTACAAATACAATACAATTTTTCTTCTTGCTGCCCTCAGTCACCTCTCGGATACAAATTTGTCTCCCAAGAGTGACAAACAGTCACATGGCAAGAAGTATTGTATTGTATTGTATTGTACTTTATTTATCCCACAGCAGGGAAATTCACTTGTTACAGCAGCAAGCAAGATACGCAAGTAAAGAATACATAGTGACTACAACATGGTTCAAGTGGTGCAGGTGTTGTAGAGCCTGACAGCGGTCGGTATGAAGGACCTGCGGAACCTTTCCTTCTTACACCGTGGGTAGACAGTAGTAGTATTAGTAGTAGTAGTAGTAGTAGACACCCTCATTCTCCTTCATTGTTGTATGTTTGCATGCTTGTAGTTTGTTGTAGTTTGTAGCAGTCTTCATGGCTCTCTATTGATGATTTCCGAAGTTTTTTTTTTAAATTATTATTAATTGCCTTAGTGAAGAGACAGAGGACATTGATTCCACATAGTGTACAAGTATTGTATGTTAATCCTTTCTTGCACACTACTACTGCAGAGTCTTGTTTTCTAAATGTATTCTGGTGATGGGAATTATATTGAATACAGGTGAATTTGAAAACTTTTAAAATTAAAACTCTTCCATATTTTGCCGCTTAAATGAACAAGGCTGTTAGACTGCGGGCTCCTCACCATCAGTCACATAGATTTTTTGTACATGTAGAAAAAGCTGTAGAAGTTGTATAAATTATGCATGGGCGTGTGAGTACTCTTCCCTGTTAAGCCTGTTCACATGAGAATTTAGTAGCACGTCATGCACTGCAATAGGCGATAACAGATGTTTTTATTACCTTTATTTGTTACGTTGAACAGCTGTGTTTTTATTATGGAAAGTAATGACAACAATATGGCCGATTATCCCAACATGAGCTACTTTGAGATGATTGCACCGTATTGCTTTTTAGTAAAGCACAGATCAAAGCTGAAACATTATTTTGAATTTTATTCCTACATATTAATCTTAAAGAGGTAGTAAAATGTGAAACATTCATAATATATTTCATGGACCTGCACCAAAATGTAATGAGTTCTCCATCCTCAAACATCCCCTTCTTGATGAATACATTTTTCCTTTATTAGTATTATTTTTATTTCTTTTAGCACACTAGGCCAGGTTTTTCAAGTGTTTTGGTACCGGACCTGTCAGTCCAAGTGTTTTGCTACTGTGGTTTGCAAAATCAGTGATGCACGTGTTTCTGTAATGGTCCAGTTAGAAATGTAATAATATAGATAAAATGGTCACCTGCACCACGGACTACATCGACTTCGGTATGGATTTTGTTGTGCCAGTAAGGACTTTATGCTGCTTTGCTAACAACAAGCCGTGGATAACAAGTGACATCAAAGACCTTCTGAACCTGAAGAAGAAGACCTTCAAAGACACACAAGCACTTAAATGGGTGCAGAACGAACAAAGAGTCCAGCTATGGACAGCAAAGGAGCAGTACGGAAGGAGAATAAAAAAGGGGATGCAGAACAACGACATGAAGGAGGTGTTGCAGGGATTGAAAGACCATCACGGGCTGCAGCTCAAAGAGAGGTGCCCACTTTGAGGGGAATGTGAGAAGGGCAAAGCAGTTAAACCTGTTTTTTTAACAGGTTTGACCAGCCCATCCCACACACAGTAGCGCCCACACAAGTCACCAGCACGAAAGAGGACACCTCTCCGCACCCTTCTCTCCTCACACATCCTTGAATAACAGCAGCTCAAGTAAGTGCGAGGCTGAGGAGGCCGCACTCCAGCAAAGCAGCAGGTCCGGATGGAGTGTCACCTCAACTACTGAAAGCCTACATGTGGGACCTGGGAGACCCTCTATAGTACATCTGCAACTTGAGCTTGGGGTTGGGGAGGGTTCCACAGCTGTGGAAGACTTCCTTCATTGTTCCTGTCCCAAAGAGACCACATCCTGGTGAGCTGAATGACTTCAGGCCAGTAGCCCTGACATCGCATGTGATGAAGACCATGGAACGCCTGCTGCTTTATCACCTGAGGCCACAGACCCATCATGCACTCGACCCTCTGCAGTTTGCATACCGGGAGAAAGTGGCAGTTGAGGACACCATCATCTTCTTGCTCCACCGATCTCTCGCTCACCTGGACAGAGGCAGTGGTGCTGTGAAGATTACAGTTTTGGACTTCTCCAGTACCTTTAATACCATCCAGCCTCAGCTCCTCAGGGACAAACTGAGGAGTACTTCACACCTGGTGGGAGGGATCACAGACTACCTGACTGGCAGACCTCAGTACGTGTGATTGGGGAACTGCAGGTCCGACATTGTGACCAGCAGCACGGAGCACCACAGGGACCTGTGCTCTCTCCTGTTCTGTTTATCCTGTACACGTCTGACTTTCAGTACAACTCTGAGCTCTGCCATGTACAGAAGTACGCGGATCGTGGGATGTATCAGGACTGGACAGGAGGATGAGTACAGAAAACTTATCCAGGACTTTGTCAACTGGTGCAACACAAACCAGCTGCACCTCAGCACCACCAAGACCAGGGAAATGTTGGTGGACTTTAGGAGAAACAGGACACACCCTGAACCTGTTCTCATTAAAGGTGACCTTGTGGAGGTGGTTCACACCTTCAAATACCCAGGAGTGCATCTGGATGAGAAACTGGACTGGACTGCCAACATGGATGCTCTGTGCAGGAAAGGGCAGAGCCGTCTGGTGTCCTTCAACGTATGCAAGAAGCTGCTACAGATCTTCTACCAGACTGTGGTCGCTATTGCCCTCCTGTAGGCAACAGTGTGCTTGGGGAGCAGCCTCAAGAAGAAGGATGCCACACGCCTGGACAAACTGGTGAGGAAGGCAGGCTCTGTCGTTGGCACTGAGCTGGACAGCCTGACATCTGTGGCAGAGCAAAGGACACTGAGGAGGCTCCTTTCCATCATGGACAACCAGCATCATCCAATGCACAGCATCATCTCCCAACAGAAGGGCAGTTTCAGTGGCAGATTACTGTCACTGCCCTGCTCCTCCGAATGACTGAGCAGATCATTCCTCCCCCACACCATGTGGCTTTTAAACACTACAGAGGGGGAGCGATAAAAAACACACAAAGGACTGGACTTACTAAATTCTTACGTATTATTATTAGTATCTATTATTATTATTTATTATGTATTATTGCACTACAAATTTGATGTGATCTGTTCAATATTATGTTTATTTATTCTTATTTTAGTTTCTTATTTTTCTTATGTCTCCTGTTGCCTTGTTTGTTTTATTTTTAAATGATTAAGTTTATTATGACAATTTTGCAGAGCTGCTGGAGATCAGTAAAATATCTATCTATCATCATCATCATCATCTATCATGATCACCCTCCAATGAGCATGTACATCAGGGGTGTCCAGCGAGGGCCACGTACTGAAAAATGATAGGATGCGAGGGCCACTTTGATCATTTGTAAAGCAGCACGTTTAAATATGCTAAGAAGTTATGTATGTATCAAGAAACAACTGCATCTCAGCTTTGTGATATACCTGTAGGTGAACAGGTGTATTGTTAGTATCAACTTCAGTCTTTACTTTTTTCCCAATTTTTATGTTTTTTTTTTCATTTTCCAATTATTTCAACTTTCTTCTGAAATAATCATTGTAAATTTTCTTCTCGTAGTATAATGACTTTATTCCCATAGCATAACTTTTCCCACTGTTTTGTTTGTTTCTCATAATATTACGACTTAAAAAACCTTTTCATTAATATTTTAACTCTATGCTACTAAGATGACATCATACTTCCTCATGTTACGAGTTTGTTCTCGTGAAATTGTGACTTTTTTTCTTTTCATATTTTTACTTTATTCTCTCTTTTTTAATTCTACTGTTTTTTTTCCAACTATTTCAGCTTTCTTATGTAATTATGACCTTAATCAGAAAATATTTAGATTTTATTGTCATAATATAACTTTTCCCGTAACTTATTTTTCAACAACAAACAATGTTATTTTCACTCATAATATTATGAAGTAATTGTTTTAAATCACGACTTTCTCTTGTTAGATTACAACTTTTTTCTCTTAACATTTTGACTTTATTCTTGCAAAATTACTGCTGATTTTTCAACTTTTGCTGCTGTTGTGGTTGTTATTTTTTTTTAGTTTTCTTGTTAAATTATATTTTTAGAATGCCACAGGCCACAAATGGCTACACCAGAGGTCACCAACGTGTTTCCTTGTGAGAGCTACTTTTACAAAATGAAAATGGCCAAGAGCTACTCATTTTTATAACATTTATTTTCAGAGCTTATTTTAAACCCAAACAAAGCGAATATGCTTGTTTTACCTGAACATTAACGAAATGCTGGTGTCCACAACTCACATTTTGTATTTCAGAATGCATTTCTTCCTACTGTTCTTTCATTATTAACTGAAAACCTGAATGAAAAGCAGGCTTGCGGGCACCTCATGTTGTCGTGGGGGGCTACCTGGTGCCCACGGGCACCACGTTGGTGATCCCTGGGCTACACTTTGGACACCAAGTTTAATAACAGCACGCTACAAAACAGCTGTAACATTAGAGTGATCAGACAAATTACCACGATATTTGGTGCACGCCATTAGGTGACTGACAAGCACGTGTGTAACATTTTAACAAGATTGGTATGGCTGCTATCAAGCAAATCGTCTTTTCAGGGGCACCTCTGAGAATAAGCAACTACTATGCTAGCTTGTCTTCCAAATCAGTTTGACCACAACCTGTAGGGAGTCCTAATTTGTTAACCTGAAGTATGTACTTTGTGTTAGCTCCTCTACGTACTCCTGAACTGCTGCACAAAAAAAGGTGAAAATTTGTCAAAACAACCTACTTTGTTTCCTGCACGATTATTTTTCTGACAGCACCACATGGTGGCGCTGTTATTAAACCCCAGACCTCTTAAATTAGATTGACTTGAAATGTGTTATACACACTCACCCGCTGTAACTTTAGGGTGTTTATCAGCACATCAGCACGAATCAGCACATTTGGTCCACACCTTTAGGGGACTGACAAGCAAAGGTGTGTGAAGCTTGAGTAGGATTGGTTCAAAAACATGGCTACTATGAAGCAAAACAACTTTGAAGGGGCACCTCTGGGACCTAGCTACTAATAACCCATAAGTAATAAACCATTTGTCAAATAAATAAAACTATAAGGATGTCTGTATTACGTACTGTATGCTTATATACAAGCATGCCTTTTCTTTTTTTAAAGCAAATGATAAAACTCTTAAAATGCCAACAGATCATATGATTTATATTGTAAAAACACCGCTTATGGTTACATGTTGGACAAACCATTTGTCATAGTTTTCCGGAAGACTTTCCTTTTATTTTATTTGTTACATTTATAAAGCGATACCTTTCTATCTAAAGGATAAGTCCACTTGATCCCATCTACCTCCTACATTCCCGAAGATCACCTGTCAATCAAACTGGGTCAGAGCCAGCACAACATATTTATTGCTGACTATGTTTTGGGGAAGGGTGTTGTTGTTTTAGCCTTGGTGTTCCTGTTAAGTATCTTGTGTCTTTTTTGCAGTGATCGCGTAGAACACACAAGCATCAAATGTGTGCGTCCAAACCCCACCCCCACCCAGAGGAAGGAACTTGATAAATATGAAGTTTGTACGCTCAGTCCACTGCACATACCTGATACCTTGGCTTTGACCAAGGCAGCAGGTCTGGTGTCAGCTTTTCTCGGCTCCAGGCTACAGTCAGATTGGGGAAGAACACAAATATTGCTGAAGAGATTTGGTTGCAAACCGCCACACCTGGGCTGCTTTTCCTGTCCAGATGATGTGTTAACTGTCAGTGAGAACTCTCCCTTTTTAGTGTGCCATGTTGTATATTAACCAAGGAAATGTATGCGAACCAAGGCAACATTTTTGATTACATTTTTGATCAAGAAAGAAAAAAAACGCTAACTGGGGCATAACTGAGGTTCCACTGTACGAAGTTTGTGTGCTTTAAAAAGTACTTGTTTTAAACATGGGAGGAAATCGGCATCTTGATTTACATTTCACAGTTAGTAGTTACACTTTCTATCAACTTTGATGTCCCGTATACATATACTCATATTTATTCATTTTTTCGGAAGTAAATCCAATTAATTGTTCCAGAAAGCCAAAAATGTTAACACAAAAAACTCTTTATAATTTTACATTAACACTTTTTTTGTTCCCATTTTTCACGAGTGAAAGATCTAAAACTTGTTTTAAGATGTGTAGTGAAGCATACTTAGGAATAGATACAGACTGCGTCTACACATACACATTCAACACACACTCACACAAACACAAGCTAATAGTGTGAAAGGATCTCATCTTCACGTCTTTCTTGTGTGTATTAGTCAAAATGTCCCCACAAAGACAATGATGTCTCCACAGCAAAGGTGAGATGTCAACGTTCGTGCCACACAAACATAGAATCACAAGAACACACAGTCTCATCTGGTGAAGGACCTCATTCTAGGATATTTCTTGTGTGGACCAGTGAAAATGTCCCCACAATGACAAGTATGTCCTCACAATAAAAGGTGGGATGTCAAGAGTGGCACCACACAAACACTAAAATGACTGTAGCACACACACACACACACACACACACACACACACGCATTGACATCTTTTCCCCAGATACAAAAGAGACTGAATTCAGGTAGCTGTCAGTTACCTACTGGGAACAGTGGGCATGTCTCTGTGCACACTCTCAGGATAGTGTGAGATGCCTTCGGGAGATGTTGGACTCGCTTTACGGAGACACACTGTCTGTGTTGGTGTGTGTATGTGTGTGTATCAGATTGTCTATCTACTTCAGTGGACACGCTGTCCTGCGTCCGGGCCTGGAAGCCAGTGATAAGACGTATGGCTATCTGTGTGAGAGTGTGTGTTAATGTGACGTGTTTATCCTCGGCACAGATACCAACTCGCTCTCCATTTTTTCAACGTGAATTTTGTTGAGCGTGGATGAAGTTAAGATACCTTTGAGCGTTATAGCAAGGACGCCACGCCAGCTGGCTCCAGAGCGTCCCCGTCAAAGCGAGCGCAGAGCCGTACCAGCTGGTGCTGCCACAACATGGGTCAATTAGTTTCTAACTTGATGTTTTATGTACATAAGATATAACAACACAAGCCTGCTTGGTTTGTGCTTTTTTTTGTCATTGCATCATTTTTGAGTCGTTTCATTACCAAGGACATTATGTTTTCATCTGCAGTTCTTTAGCAGAATAATTGAAAAACTGCTTTACATTTGTAGCCATGTCCACAAAACTTTGTTTGTAGAGAGCTACATGGACTAAAAAAGTACCCTCTAGAGTTTTGCATTTTCATGTTTTTAATTTTTGCTACCTCTGCAACAGTTAACATGTTCACTTATGAGTGAGCTATTTCAAAAAATACAGTACTCATTGCTCATGAGCATGCCTATTCAGTTGATCACTCTGCTAGAGTCGCTGGATGTCTGGTGTACAAAAACAGGTTGGGTCAAAAATTGACATTAACAGCTGTGGCTGTAAGCAACCTCCTAATGAGTTTTTTAATGAACTCCACGGAGAGGCAGTAGCTGCATTTGAAGTATCATGAGTGGTCAGCATCCACCAAGATGAATCTTCCTCTGCATACGCTTTAAAATGTACCGCTATGACAACATTGGTTAGTGTTGCTGTTGTGTTGTGCAATATGCTTGTTAATAAATGACCATGCAGCCAAAGAGCTAATGTTTTCCTTTCCACTTTCTCATGGACACCAAAACTTGATTAGGTCAAATATGAAGTTTGTATACAGTATATTCTACATATATACACTGCATATACAATATATACTTGTATATGGTTTGGTAACATATTTAGCTGCCCACGAGAACATCCATGTACATATCTACCTCTGCATGCACTTTAAAATGTTGCTACTTAGCGTTACACTTGTTGTTCTGTATACAATGAATTCATCAGCGCTATTTATGCTGGCTGAACAGTTTGCTCCTTAGTACTATAACAACATTGGTTCTGTTGCTACTGTGTTGCGCAACGTACTTGTAAATGACCATGTGGTCATAGAGAACTGTTTTTCTTACGTCTTTCTCATGCAGTGCCATTATTAAAGTACAAAAATGAACTTGATTTATAATGAACTTGTTTTCACTTTTCCAATTCACGCTCTGTCCAATTATTAACTGCTTCCAGTTGATGCCTTGACCTCTTTGTTATGATGCTCCTGAAAGACGTAACCTTGCACATGTATTTCAGTTGCTTTTGATTTGTTATTGATCATTCCTAAGTAGTTTTTGTTTCGTTCTATTCGCAGGCTGCCGAGGGATGCTGTGCGGTTTCGGCGCCGTTTGCGAGCGAGACCCTAGCGACCCCGCCGAGGCCCGGTGCATTTGCAAGAGGGTGGATTGCCCATCGTTGGTGGCGCCTGTCTGCGGCTCCGATTCGTCGACCTACTCAAACGAGTGCGAGCTGGAGAAAGCCCAGTGCCATACCCAGCGGCGCATCAAGGTGCTACGCAAGGGTCCCTGCTGTAAGTAGCCATAACTAACCCAAAACGCCCTCTACCAACTGTAGTGCTAACATTACACTACATTTTAAAAGCAACATCATGGTAGGTTAGCCTATTCACTAGGGGTGTAACGCTTCATTTTAATAATGTTTGTATCACGATTTGTGGTTGCCGATACGATTCAAGGACGATATTAGTTCATTTAGAATGATACTATCTGACACGATTCAGTAAATTTACATCGATTCAGTAACCTTTTAGCCAAAAATTCAACCAATGTGACTGTGAAATAAATCCCCGGATACTGGACAGTGCAGGTGAAGTTTCCTACATCCCTATTGTTTTTGCAAGGAATCAGGTATAAATGATTAATAATGCTGATATAAATTATCAATGACTACAAAAAAAATGTTAAAAATGCAATACAAAATCAGGATGAACAGAGGTTGGTATACCTTTCCATGATGAATTATTTACTTTAAATCGTGCAATCCAAACCTGCACTTTGCACCCAAAGGTGAGGGACATTATGCATATTCCTCAGCAAATGAATGTGGTATGGTGTCTTCAATTACGTGTTGAAACTTTCTCACCTGTACGAGCCAATCGCAGCAGGGGCTTTTTTTTGGGCCGATAATCCTCCTGATCAGAGCAGCCATTTGAAAGAACGTTGCAGCAACTAGCAAGAATACACACTGTAAAGCCTGCGGTGCTTAAATCCAATGCTTTATTTCCTGGTATAGATTCAACTGATTGATTACCTTTTAAACAATTTTAGATCAGTAAATATGTCATTCGGAATGGAAACTAGAGAACCCAGATTGGTGTATTTGAATCATAGGAATATAAATGCATCAATGTAGTGAATGACTCGTTACGCTCCTACTATTCACTGAAGAAAAACATGATCAAAATTACAGCTCCCATGTCTGTAGCTCACTGACAGATAGTTGAAAGAGCGCTGGGCTTTATTTTATGATGTGTAGCGAAGCCTTTAAAAAAATATTTACAAAGCTCTCCACCGTGAAGTGGAGTATGTACGTGCTGGGCTCAGAGGCAGTTATCATGTCATGCCTCATGTTTGGTGCACAAAAACAAGCTCTGGCAACACATATTACTAACATCACTAAAAAGTCACTTTTGCATAATAGGGGACCTTTAACAAATATAGTGCTTTTTTAAAAAATTATATTTGAAGTTAGATTCTGCTATGATTTCAAAGTGGTTTGAAATTTAAGATTAGAGGATGTTATTAAAAACAATATCCATTATTAATCACAAATTTCAATGAAAAAAATCATGTAATTTTTATACAAATTAACAGTGCAATTTTATACAAAATCCTACCAGATTCTTGTAAGAACAGTCACCGGTAAGTTTCATAAATGGCCATCATTTTCCATCCGTTTGACTGTAGCCGTAATAAAAGGTGATGATGTGGGGAAAAATACATGTCTTCATTCGGTGACTGCACTCCTGATAGGAGGGGTGAGTTGATTCATATCGGACATGACAGCTTCTCAGTATTCTAACCACTTCATTTACCTCAGCAAAAACCTGCCAATCAATTGAAAACGAGTGAATGTGAGCATTTGCCAGGAAGTCCAACTGACATGATTCTTGGAATACTCACCTTGGGTAGGCTTTCTCTTGACCCCAATCTGCCTGGAAACGCTGATCTCAGGCAGAGTGACCTGTAAAGACCTGTCAATACTGTCTGAATGTAACGAACAAGATGTTGTCACTTGACTTCACATGACCTCCGACTGTGGCTTATTTCACTCTCTCACACACATTCACGCACCGCCGATACATATTTTAGCATAGTCAATTGTGGCATGTGGAAAAAAAAGTTACAAAAATAATTATGGTCAATAAAAAAACCAAATTATTCATTGTTTATTGAGCCGTGTCTTTGATCTTTGGGCGAGCTATAATTACTGTTTTGACACGAATATAAGATGACCCCTTCATGTTTTTTTTCAAGTTCCCTATTAGACAAAAGTGACTATCTAATGATGTTCTAACAGTAATATGTATAAGAAATGTAAGAAAACATTTGGTGGTATTATTATGTTGGACAAGTGCAGTTTCCGTGTGTATGTAAAAAGTAAATAAAGTGCACAATAGCGCTCCCAGAAGCCAACAAACTGATGAACGGCAACAAAACAGTACCTCTTGCCTTGAAGTTGAGAAAGGTTTCTGTGGAAGAGACAACCGCTCTGAGCGTGAAGAGATGTCTTAGTGTGTTGTGTACAGGCACTGCAAGGACGTATGCGCTACGATGTCTCTACCAATATTGAACCTGGAGTGGTGAATACTCTCCCTTTTACAGAGAAACGGCCAGGCCGCTCTCATCTTATGTAGCCACTCTAGTGGAACGCGGCCTTTGCATGCTTCCCTTTCGCACAGCGGCATGCAGGCAATGCAAGCCTCTTCACCTGCTGCTCCATCTGCTGTAACATACAGTACTTCTAGCAGATCCAACACAACCATAGACAACATGTTTGCATGGCGAATTGTCAAAGGCTGGTAGAAAAGTCAAGCACTGTCAATAGGTTGTTTTTCCATAGTTGTCACAACAAACAGTCCGTGGTCTTTATCTTCGATAGGCTGAAGTGGACAATATTCCGTAAGACAGAAACTGCATGTATGTACTCAAAAATGGTAGATTCCAATATACTGGTATCAGGGCAAATTCTCAAAAACAAAATTTCAGGAGTCAATCTTGACTCACATTTAAGTTTTAAAAAACATGTAAAAAAAAAAAAAGGCTCAGAAAACTGAAGCACAACATCTCTAACTTTTGACATATCAGAAACGCTCTTTCTCCCGAAGTTTCCAAAACATATTTACGTGCTATGATTCTTTCTTAAATGAGACATTGAATGACACCAGCCGCACGGTGGTCTAGTGGTTAGCATGTTGGCCAACACAGTAACAGTCTGGAGATTGGGAAGACCTGGGTTTGATTCTCTGTGTGGAGTTTGCATGTTCTCCCCGTGCGTGTGTGGGGTTTTCTCTGGGTACTCCGGTTTCCTCCCACATTCCAAAAACATGCATGTTAGGTTAATTGGAGACTCTAAATTGTCCATAGGTATGAATGTGGGTGTGAATGGTTGTTTGTCTATATGTGCCCTGCCATTGGCTGGCGACCAGTCCAGGTGTACCCGCCTGTCGCCCGTAGTCAGCTGGGATAGGCTCCAGCATACCCCTGCTACCCTAATGAGGAAAAGCGGTATAGAAAATGGATGGATGACACCAAAACATGTTAATCTTGTTATTTCCGCAGTGAAAAATAACATTTGAAGGCATATTTCCTGTGTTAGATGTGTACTTGAAAATTTAAATATTTACCTTTTAAAAATCTTTTAAAGGAGGGGCAAGTGACGTCAACACCAGACGATCCTAGTCGGAATGCTTTCTCAGTTGTTATAGTCCAGTTCTGGATGAATTGCTTTTTGTTTGTTATATATTTTTTTATATTATGCCCGCTCGTTGTGTTGAAGGCTTTTGCTGGAACGCTCGAGGAGATGGAGTAAGCTTGTTCACATTCTTAAAAGACACCATTCGCCTTGTAAGATCGTCAAACTTTGTGGGACAAATGTTTCCATACTGCCCCGCAGATGGAAATAAAAAGTAAAAAACCCACAAGATGTTCGACTGTGGAAAAGCATGCCAAGGTGGTAGTCAATCCGCATTTCTTCTACTAATATGCTTCATAATAGCTAGCCTAGTGCTCATGGCAGCTAATGCAATGTGGATTCCTAACTGATGCGCTAGCTAGGTGGCTAATGTGCTATCTGTTGTAGCTGTCACTGCCAGTAAAACCTACCATACTTCTCACAACACAATATTAATGAATGTTATTATTGTTGTGAATATGTCACTTTCTCTGCGTACGTTCATGGCTGTGCTTGTTTGCACCTGGTTGCCGGTGTCACCCGTAAGTGTTCTAGACCTGAATTGTTAGCAAAGCATGACTTGCTGTCACTCGTCTTTTTAGCCTAACTTGCAGTCCATCTGTTAGTTTCAGTATGTGACTAAATATTTTTTTTTACTAGATCTACAAATCCTAGAATAATACTATGGGGTTTCATTCCAGGGCTAACTGGTCTTTTATTTTGCAGCTGTCTGTGTCACATACTGACAGTAAAAAAAAAAACCCTCATTTTTTGCGTGTGTGATATCATAGTTATCACAACACAATGTCAGTGAATGTTATCAATGTGTTATTGTAGTGAATATGTCACTTACTTGGCTTTGCTGTGAGTTCATGGCTGCATGTGTTTGAATCTGGTTCCCGGAATGTAGTCTGGCAGTGACGACACAACCAAGATGCCGTCGGTTCAGACAACTCGCTGGGGTGCGTGTCAAAATCGAGTCAAAATCACCACTTCATTTCAACTCCTATTTCATAGTTGTTTATTTATTGATGACAGCAGTATGACATAAATTAAGTGAGTACTTTCAGTTTGTTATTGTTTTTTTCTAACTTTTTTTGTTGTCATGACCACTTTAAACTTTATTGGATCACTGTCCGGACAGGTGCTGAAAATACTTTATAAAAAGACAAGATGGTACAGTCGTCACTCGCTATGTCACTGTTCGAATATCGCTCCCTCACTCTCTTGCGTAGTTTTCGCAAATTAATTAATAAATATTCGCTTTTGTGGTTGAATACTGCCTATTATTGATCAAAGAAATGCATATTTAAGCAAATTGTAATTATTGTTAGCCTAAATTAAGCATTTTCAAGCAAATTAATTAAATTAATTAACTAAATTAACTAAAATATAAATACAAGGCAGAGGAAGTAGAATTCAGTATAGATTGGCCACTAAATGTCAGTAATTGTTCAATGAGATGAACACCAGCTCGCCAGAAAAGGCATTTATTGCAGGTTGAAATTATCTCACAACACACAATGATAATAAAATAATAATCATAATAATAATAATACGGGCTCCTGTTTGGGCCATAACCCACGAAAAGCTAAAGCTGAACTCTAAACCTCCGACGTCACTTCCTGTATTCCACATATGTATCCGCCCACCATTACGGTCCCCTAGGGAACACATTTACTGTGATACATGTTATTTCATGTCCAGAGGGCTCTAATAATGTTAAAAACCTTATTTAGAAGATCGTATCGCGGCCAGGTCTGGAACCAATTAACAGCAATAAATGAGGGGTGACTGTGCCACCATGGTAACATTCTGTCTAAATATAACAAACAGCTTTGGTAATTTAATGATCTTTTCTTACATTCGTTTGGTTTATAAAAAATTCATAATGGTGCCCCCCACCTACTGAAAAATTGTGTGATGCTCTTCTCTGAGTCTTATTTTGTTGTTGTTTCTTTGTTTGTTTTACTTTTAGGAAATTAGGGAGAATTAGTTAAGCAATTTTTTGTTGTTCAGCAGTTATGTTTGTTGTTATTTATACTGTATGTATTATTCTTATTTTTATGTTTATATTTTGATATTATACTTTTATTTCATTTTATTTAAATCTCTGAAGAGAAATACCACTTTGGAAATATCATTGTTTTTTTTTTTACATATTATTATTCTTCTTTGTCATGTAACCATTCCAAGGAAGCTTGGTCTCAAGTGTCATGGTCAGGGAACCGGTTTTTCAGGTTTATAGACCTGGCACTGGAGTTTTGGGTACTCTGTGACAAATGGAGCAGAAGCAGGATCGTTATATATGAAGCTGTTTGTGTCCAGTTGGAACAGATGACCATGCGCATATGTTTCAAACCTGTAGGCCTGGTTTAAATTCCTAGACTCTGAGTCATCAGAGTCAGTGACAAATGGTGTAAGAAGTGGGATTGTGCAGGCTGTGTAAGCTATCTCTAATAGCTGTTGTAGTAGCTACCTCGCCATGTGGTGTTTTTCAGAGAAATACCGTAATTTCCGGTATAAGACGCTACTTTTTCCTCATGCTTTGAACCCTGTGGCTTATATAGTGAAGCGGCTAATTTATGGCTAAAAGAACTACAATTCCCATGATGCTTAGAGTGCAGCTTCAAGAAGTAGTGAATTGGATGAGTGAGGTGGACGCTAATGTCACGTTTTGAATGCTTATGCAGCGATCGTGTTTTGATTTGACAAATCTTAAGTAAGTTTGATCAAGTGTACAATTACTACAGCTTCTGTTTGGGCTGCTTGGGCCGCGGCAAAAAAGCGTGTCATGTTTCATCATTGGAGCTAACAAGTGACACAGGGAACACCGAGTGGAAGTAGGATTGCAAGGTTTATACTGTAGTGTGCCTTTCTTTATAGTGTGTCAAAAAATTCACCAACGGGTTTCGAAAGGCTGGACTACAGCGTGATGAAGAGGGCAGCTCAAGCTAAAGGGCTAATTTGCCTCAAGACGAAAGTGACACCGAGAGTGAAGGAAAGGCAATTCTGATGCTGAAGAAGACGACTTTAGTGGTTTTAGTTCCAAGGAGGAAGAAGATGGCGATGAATGAGTTTTCTGGTAGGCTACTGTTTAACTAGGCATGTTACATGCAATGTTCAGCACTGTTTGGAAAAAAAAAACATTTATTTAATTAAAAGTTAAAAACACGTATAATGTGGACACCTCTGCCTTATAGATCTGTGTGGCCTATATATGTACAAGTCTTTTTTTTCTCTTTAAATTTAGTGGGTGTGGCTTATATACCGGCAATAGCACAGGCCTAAGCATTCTAAAGTTAAAATAGGGTGTTTTGTAGAGCATGCACGAGAAATTTCAAGTAATCCGACTTATTATTTTTCAGAAAAATAATAGCACAGGCGCCACAGTAGGGGTATATGTTTTGACTAATCACCTTTCAGGAGTAGAAGAGTGAGTTCACGCAAATGCATACATACAGTGACGTGACTGCACTTAATGTTGCTTTAAACATTAACGCAAACATCTCCACCCTGCAAAGAGGTCTCTAAAAGGTCAGCATTCAGTGGACAAAAATCCTCTGTAATCAGAAATTACGCATGCAGATTAGCAAACTCAGCCATGCGATCCACTTTCCCTTCCCCATTTGCCTCCTAAAGATAACATCTCTGCTTTTCTCGCTGTTGCTGTCATAAGCAGTAGATAGGCACAAACACACAAACTAATCACATTTCTCAGAGGAGATTGTCTAACACATTTATGCACGCTCACGCCAACACACAAGAGGGCCAAGAGGTCACGGTATGCAACTCCTTTTCCCTGCTCTCATTTCCCCAAGGCCTTGATTCTTGCTTGGTATTCATCACCATAAACTGGCCGGACTAACTACGCAGTGTGTGCATGGATGCAGTGCTCATGCCTCATGCATCATACATTAAATATACATTTGTTGTGAAGCTCTGTCATCTTCACAAACATTTGCTGCTATTTTCTCTTCATACATTTCAAAAGAGGACTGCAGATGTTCGTCTCTGTATCAGCAAGCTGTGCTATTGACCTGTTGATCTAAAAAATGTAGCTGTAAATCATACAAAATGTTGCAGAGAAATGCTGCATTCAATGTAAAGTGGCTGCTCAGGTGTCAAAAAGTAAAACAACAAAAGTAAAGCACTCTTATAACATGTGGAGTAGTGGCTCAGCACACTTCACTAACACAGAGTGCTTGTGCTTAAAAAAATGCTTTTTGCCTTTTTTGCTCTAATTTTGCCTGTTACTGTATATTTTACAATTCACTACATTGTTTTAATTAAGTTATAATAATTTGAAAAAAGCTATACTTTCAAAAAAATTATGAAATCAAATCTTTTTTTTCTCCTTATCAATGCACTTTTTAAAAAGCTGTTTAATTGAAATTATTTAAAAAAATAATATATAATAATATTTAAAAAATCATTAAAATACTTTCTTTTTAAATACTTATTGTAGTTGAATTATTAAATATTCAAACTTGTTTAGCGTTTGGGTATATACTGTATATTTCACTACTACATTCAATTATAAATTTTAATTCATTTTAACGTAAAATAGAAAGATTTCTTTCAGAATTAAATCATTGATTAAAAAATAACCATAATAGTTAAAAAGAAATGTATGTCTTGTTCTTTTCAAACTTGTTTAGTGTTTGGGTATACACTGTTACTGTAGTTAATTCAATTATCGTATATACTTATACATATACATATATACTATATAACTGAGCAACGGGGCTGCTATTCAATGCTATATTGATAAGAAACAATAATAATTTATTTTTCATTTCCTTCCTTTGGTAAGTGCGGCTGTTTTGGCATGGCAAGGCAAGGCAAGTTTATTTATAGAGCACAATTCATACACAATGAAATTCAACGTGCTTTACAGAAAAGAAGGGTAAAATCACTTCATCAAATCATTCCGTAAACACATAAAATCATTCTGAAATCATTCCATAAGACAAACACTATATAAAAATGAAGAGTGCAGATGAAATACTTTCAGTTCTGAAATGCACAGTTGAATAGAAGTGTTTTCAGCTTGATTTGGACATTGCCAAAGTTGAGGATTGTAGCACATCTTCTGGAGCAGCCCGTGTTTAGTCTTAACTGGGCACCCGCAGGAGACCACTACCTGAGCTTCTCAGAGCTCGAGATGGTTTATGTGGCTTCCACATGATCACATGGTCAACTGGCAGAACTCAGGTCTAGCAGAACCAAATGTGGGACTTTGCCTGCATCTGTGTTCAGACGGATATCATTTGTCACCGGCACCTTGATGAACACCTGATTGGAAAGTATCAAACACATTTTTAGAAAGGAGAAAGTCCGTAAGCTGTTGGTATACAACCTTTTCAGTACTGTGGCATCAAGACTGCTCTTCTCAGAAGAGGCTTAATGACAACAGTTTTAGGGCTTTGGAAATGTTCCAGTTTGAAGTGAGATGTTAACTAGATGCCTGAGTTGTGGTAGCAAACTGCTCAGCACAGACTTTAAAAATCTAGTGGGCAACTCATCAAGGCAGCACGTTGATGGACCCAGACTGCAGATGATCTCTTTGACTGTTTTGTCAATGACAGGTGTGAAATGTCAAGGTGTCTAGCTGGCTGCAGAATAATTATTTGTGTTGTGGTAATGATTGCATTTTTTATACTTTGAAGTTGTTAATGTTGCAAACTCATTGCACTTAGATGTAGAAATGAGTTGTAAGGGAGTGAAACTGGTGGGTGTGTTAATCTGTTCACTGTAGCATACAGTACACGAGAGTTGTTACTACAGTTGGTGATGATTTCAGAAAAATAACTCTCCCTTGTTCTACGCAAGGTTTGGTTGGAAACACAACGCTTTTCTTTGTAAACCTCATAATGAAACTGGAGCTTTGACTTACGCCATTTCCGTTTGGCTCTCCGGAACTCCCTTTTCTGTGCCGTGACAGACTCTTCTTTTCTCCATGGTGCCTTTTGCTTACTTTTAACCATTCTAACCTTGACAGGAGCAATGGTATCCAAAACATCTACGATACTTGATGTATAAGTGCTCAACAGATCATCAACGTTAGAACACGGGACGTTTTCAAACTTAATCCTTGCAATAAACTGTGTCCCTGTGCTGTTATTAAATAAGTCTTCCCTGAACACCTGCAGAACCAACTGCTGGTTTGGTGTAAAAGACAGGTCAAACAAAACACAAAAGTGATCAGACAAAGCAACATCCACAACATTCACATTTGAAAAAGCAACACCCTTATTAATGATCAAATCAAGAGTGTGACCTCTGCTCTGGGTAGGTTCAGTCACATGCTGACTTAGACCAAACATTTCAAGGACAGCAGTGAGTTCTTTAGCATGCCTGTCATTAGCTACCTCCACATGCATGTTCAAGTCCCCTGTAATGACCAAACAGTCAAAATCAGTGCACAAAACTGAAAGTAATTCAGTAAAATCCTCAACAAAACAAATCTGTGGTGGTTTGTAAATGTAATATAAAGTGTGGAAGTTTGTTTTAACACCATTTTGAAAGACACATACTCAAAAAAAGAAAAAAGCCCAAATTAAAATTGTTCGGTGAGTACGTATTGTCCCTGAATAAGGCGCAAACAGCCCAACCCATATGGTTTTGTCCTGTTTCAGATATAAAGTTGAAATGAGGAGGACTAGACTCAATCAGGACAGCATTAGCATTTGTCAAGCCATGTCTCAATGAGAAACACAAAATCAAGATTGTAAAAGGAAATAAAATGATTAATTTAAAATGATTTATTTATTATTTATCTGTCAGTCGTTTCACTCCACCTCTGTTCAGGTGTGGGCCTTTTCCTTTAAACAGATCTTCTCTTTGCCAGAAGAGATTGAAATATTCAATAACGTGTAGTCCCCTGCACTCACAGACTTTGGACAGCCATGTGTTCAGCTGAGCAGCTGGCTGAATTTGTACAACATCAACTCCTTGTATTGTTTCTTGATTTTGCTCATCTTGGTGCATGAGTTCCTTTCTCAATCCGTTCCATAATTTAATTCCAGATACTGAAATGCTGTGGGTTTTTAGCGTTGTTCTCGCATATACTGTAAGTGTTTCAAGTTTAGTTTTTCCCTAAGATCATATTTCTCCTCTCTTGTAGAAAAGTATCGTATGACATTTTGGGGTAATAGGCTATTGTTAGCTTTATGCATTATTTTAGCAGCTTGAAAATTTACTAAATCAGCGAACTATAATATTTGTGATTTTAAAAATAAGGGATTTGTATGTTCTCTATACGCGGCATAATGGATTATCCTCACTTTTTTGCAGTACATTTAGCGAGTGAAGATTGCTTTTATACTGTAGTTTTTACCCCATAGCTCCACACAGTAAGTTCGATATGGTAATACCAGAGAACAGTAAAGAGTGTGGAGTGATTTTTATCAAGAATAACTTTTGCTTCATCCAATATTGAAATATTTCTCGCCACCTTATGTTGTATATTTTTGTTGTGAGATTTCCAGCTCATTTTTTCATCTATGATCCCCAGAAATTTATTTTGGTTCACCCTTTCAATGTCCACTTTGTCTATTTGTATTTGGTCATATCAATCCTTTCTACTATAACCAAATTATTTTTGTTTTACTTAAATTCAAGGATAATCTGTTTTTACAGTATCAAACCATCTTTTTAATATGGCCGTTTCATCCCTGACTTTTTTAATTAGCTCTTGTGTGCTTTCCCCAGAACAAAAGGCAGTAGTATCATCCACAAATAATACCAACTTTGAGTCTTTCGTCACTTTACAGATGTCATTGATATACAAATTGAACAGTTTTGGTCCCAGTATTGACCCCTGGGGTACTCCACATGTGATATTTAAACTTGCAGATGTGTATTCTCCTAGCTTTACATATTGCTTTCTGTTAGCGAGGTAGCTTTTATCCAGTTCAAAACTAATCCTCTAATCCCGTACCTTTCTAATTTTGTAATTAGGATGTCGTGATTAATTTTATCGAAGGCTTTTGTGAGATCCCTAAATACTGAAGCTGCAGTAAATCTCCGTGGATACCAACATTTCGACTTGGCTTTGGCTTAGCACCAAGTCTATTATAAGTGTCTTTACAGAGTCTTGGAAAAGATACAGTATTGTTTAGGATGTATATAACACTATCACCCTTTCCTTTGGAGGTAAATGTGGACATATTACCACTGGATTCCACAGGGAGTGTTGCATGAAGTCCTTTCTCGGTTTCTAAGGCAAAAATCCTTGATGATACAAACATTTCTTGATGAGATATCAGACAGCTTTCACAAGGAGACTTTGTTTGGATTACTCCTCCGGGCATGTTGAGAGAGTTGTAGTCACTGGCTCGACAGATATGTTAAGATAAGATAAGATAAAGATAAAAATGAAAAAAAATGATTCTAAAAGTCTTGGTTCACTTAAAAGAAAAGAAATCTATATAATCTCCAAGACTAGGGGACAAAGTAGAATGATTTTAAAGTGGAAAAAAAGCAATAAGCGACAGAAGCAAGCAGGAACAAGCAAAGACATGTCTGCACTCGACAGATGCAGGAAGCTTTTGGTTTGCAAAGTACACAACTACCTTGAGGAACATATAGTAAATCATTTATTTTTACAAGTACTGCACATACAGTTAATGCCAACACAACAACAATGTAAATGTGTGTTGTATAATATTGTAAGCACCAGTTAATGGAATGGACTGCCAGTTCATCATTTTTGAAGCAAACATCAATGAACTACATTTACTGTGCGTTTTTTGACTGCAGCTCTGAAATGATCAATTACTGTTTTCCCTTTCAATTGTGCTTTAAGTCTCAACACAATTATGTAACAATTATACTCGCCTTTCTTTTGTTGGTCACTTGATGCCTGTTGTATATCGTGACAATAATGAAATTCCACACAAGTCCCATAATAAGCTATTTTTCAGCAGTGGCTTAGATTTAGTGTTAATCACAACAACGACACTAAATAAACAAGAGCAGTATTTTGTGTTTCATTTATGCAAATCACATTAAAGTTTAATTGTGGAAATTGTGTGGGTGGTCTGCATGTGTTTATAAAATAAAAAAAGGTTTGTTTTGCTCACAAGTACAATGACTAGTCCTCCACAGTGCCAGAAGAATAAATTATTTTTGTCCGCTAGTTACTGTAAGGTCCTGTCCACACTGGAACGCTCCAAGAATTGTTTTTTTTTTTTACGGGGTGAAAAAAAATGGCATCCACGCAGTGTCGGATTAGTAAATAGTCACATTCAGATAGGAATGTATCACTGGGTGAAAACGATGTTAATACATAGGGCACACCTACCTGTGGCGCTGTAAACAGACATGCAAACAAAACCATGTGACAACAAAATTATACAAGAAGTAAGAACCCGCACACACAAGGTCCATCGTCTTCCGCTTTCCAAGGCTTGTCTAGACTGACGACGAAATGGAAATACTTCTGCGAGTCATTTTGTAGTACAAGACAAACAATATCAGGGAAATGTCGACTGGGGGGAGTCATGCCAGCTTGACGGCAGTGGTCACTTGAGGTCACGTGACGCCGATGGGACGGTGACGTTATCACTGTCAGAAAGTAGCTATTTGCTTGTCTAAACGGCAATTACACGCCGGCGTTATCAGATTTTCCCACTCTGGCAGCCGTTTTCAAAAAATACAGGACAGGACTGTTGCCATGCGGATTAAAGGCTGAAATGATCAAATACTTTGCCGTTGCGACTCAAAAATTAACACCACAACCTTTACCTCTCACTGCAGTGTGGTTCTGTCTCTCCTTCTCCTAGTGCATATTATCTGAAGAGAAAATATTAAATAAATACGTAGTTGTCATTTTAAACAATGTCCATTGTGCAGGGTCAATTTTAAATGGGAGAGGGGTCAATGTGATTTCAAGTGGATGTGAGGTGAAAGAAGTACATGTATGGCAAAGGAGAAGAAGAAACCATTTTGATTGTTTTTCTTGTTGAATTTTAAATGAGAATGGATGGTAACCATTGACATGATGGGCTGCTTTTGACTGTATACAGTAGTTGTTCCTCGTTTACCACGGTTAATTGGTTCTAGACCCGACCGTGACAAGTGAGTTTCAGCAACGTAGCATTCAATATAAATCAATTTTTGTAGTTAGAGCATAGAAAACCTGTTTATGACTTTTTAAAGACAATTTTTACCATTATTAGAGCCCTGTAGGCATGAAATAACACCCCTATAGTTACCTTTACACTCCTATTCTTTTCCGTTTGCAACACATTGCTCAACTGTAATGCACAGGCTACGGCATCACTGCAGGGACACAAGAGTGTCATGCCATGTCGGACATGCCATTGCTGACTCCATGCAGTGTGAAGGTGATCTAATTGAATGTCATGTCTCATCAATGTAACATTACAGACGCCTAGTAGCCAGAATACTATATATGACTTGTCTTTCAATAGTTTATGACTAATAATAGTCCATAGTCAACCACAATACAGCAGTCATTTATTAATTAATTAACTTTCGAACAATCACGATAGAGTGAGGGAGCAATTATGCACATATTTATTATTAATTTATCATTTATTTTATATTTTTTCACCCCTCCATTTTCTGATCTCTTATGCAGTTATCAATGGAATATTTGTATTTTATTGTATTATTTTATTATTATTATTATTCATATTGATTGTATGTATTTATACTCCTATGTATTTAGTTGTAATTATTTTTTTATTATTTTTTATATATATATATGTATTTAATTGCATTTGCATGCTTTGAGCAAATCAATAAAACAGTAATTGCCTTTTAGCAGAGTGAAACAATTGTAGCATTTTTTGTGTGTAGTGTAAAACAAGTGTAAAACAGAAAAGTATGGTAGCATCTTGGCGTCAGAGATTGTCTTATTTTATTTTATTGTATTCTTCCTATCTATCCATTTTATGTACTGTTCCTATCCCGTTTTGTTTTATTTTATTTGATTAATTTTCAACACCACTAAAACAGTAAGGTACATCTTTAGTGATTTTTTTTGCGTCCTTTGAGACCAAACTATAGGAAAAACTAAACCCGACAAAAAGTGCAATGTTTAGAGCTGCTGAAATAAAATGGCAATAATTTGTCCAAGTGTTATCTGAGATGCTGAATCGACATATATTCCCTGACGATGATTGAGAAGCGAGTGGAAGCAGAGAGCAGCAATTTGACTGAAAGTGTAGCTTTTAATGCATTCATATGGAGTCGGTTATGGCACTACAGTATATGCGCTTTATGCAAATAGTCCATGGAGAACCATGGACTAACAGCTATTGTAAGTGACATCTTTATAGACATAACTCATTGGCAATTGGTCAACACTCGGCTACGCCAGCAAATGAGCTAATGGAAGGAGAATTTTATTCCTATACAATATATGGCATCATAGTATGTCCTCCCGAGGTCTGGATCACGTTGCAGTGAAGTGTATTTTTTAATAGGTGTAAATGTATAAAGTCCCTCCTGCTACCTAGCCTTGGTGATGCGCAATAACAGTCATTTCAACAGCAGTAGTTAGCATTACAGGCCGACTTAAGAGCACATGCATGTCGTGAAATTTGCAATCTGACCAAAATCTCTTCGAACTGACATCAAAAAGAGGAGCAGACTCAATGACGGGTCGTGACCTGTTATCAAAGTTAAGCTTCAGACTGTTGTGTTACTGTCTGCAGTTAACTTCTTTTTAGACTTGTGGAAAACATATTAAAGAGGTCCCCTATTATGCAAAAGTGACTAACAGTAATATGTGTCCCTGGGGCCTGTATATGAGCACCGAAGTTGAGAAAACTCAACACTCACTCGTCTGCTGCACTTTTAAGAGAAGCTGGTCAGCTTTAAAGTTTTCAAGACGCCATGAAGGAAAAACCTCCTTCCTCATGGACATGATACCGCCTTTGACCCAACCCTAACTAGATGAGACCGCCCTAGTTGACATAGCTATGCTATTAGGGCTGTATATCGATCAAAATATTTAATCATGATTAATTTCATGTTGTCCATAGTTAACTAGTTGTTTATAGTAAGTGTACCTTTGAAATATCATTTTAAAGTTTTTAATACATCTATCAACATGAGACTGCACAATATGTTTGCTTTATGCATTTTTTTGTTTATTAAATATTCAGGCTCACTTCTGCCTTTGTCATATTGACACAAGCCCCCAAATAGCTGTCCTTGGCTATGCCTGCCGGTAACTAGCACATCGTAACACAAATTTTAGCTTGCAGTTCAAAGCAAAAAATCAGCCCAGAGACGGCTCGCATCTATGGTAATGGTAATGGTCGTTGTAATGGTAATGGTTTCATTCATTTGAACAAGTATGCAAGTTACATTGGAATACATCACATAAATACAATTCACAGTTCCACATGTCCAAAAGGAGTAGCTAGAAGAAAACCTTATTTAATCCTACCCACCATCCGTTTCACATCAATTGCAATACATCTGTTCACTTCCTGTATTCCAAATGTAGTCTTTAGTATTTTAAAATACATAGGAAAATGATAAGGTAATATAACAATGTGGTAAAATACAAAGTCAAAGTTCTTCTCACCGTAAATAATTTATATAACAGTCATAATAAATAATAATAAGTATACAATAGACATAACAGAACATTGTTGGGTAATGGGTGAGTACTGACAATGAACTCACAAGAATGAAGGGTTAGTAGTGAGTGTTGCGGTGCGGGGATAAGAGAGGGACAAAAAAAAAAAAGAGACAAGGACAACAGCAGCAACAACAACAATTGTGACAACAAGAACAGAACAACAGAAACATACAGAACTACATCAGCAAATAAGTGTCTCTGACGACTATAAAGACCCTGACGGACCCTGCTATTAACAAATATCATTATTTTAGTTTTACTTTAGTTGTACTCTAAAAAACACTCGTTGGTTGGGACACTCGTATGCCAAGATACCACTGTATAAATGACAAATAAAAAATACCTGCAGTGTTCCAGTACCTTCTCTCTGGCATTTGAGACTACTCAACGTACTCCGTGACAACTCACCTCACAGCGACAGTAGATAAAAATACCTTTGGTTTTGTCGAAGCTAAATTTACCATTCAAAATGCCCTTTTCTTTGTTCAGTTCTGCTCAATATTTGTTCCCGCTTGTGGCTCCACATCAACTGCCACACCGCTGCATTTCAACAGGACTTGCGCAAGTTAATCGCGCGTCAAAAAAATTGTGCCATTAAAGGGAGTTCTTGTTAAATAGTTATTAATGCGTTAACTTTGACAGACCAAGTTTTTTATTTTTTTATTGTAATTTTATTATATTAAGTCACCTTTCTGTTACGCTTTTACCATTCATTGGTAAAGGCCCGGTCACACCGCCCGAACTTTGCTGTAGCGTTCCTGGAGCGATGAAAAACATTCATCACCGCTCATAACCGCGCACAAAATGGGAAAAAAAATCGAAAACACGGGCGTTGTCCTAGCGGTGCACCGCTGAAGCCGGCGTTGCTTTAGTGTTGGTTTAACGGTAGCGAACGTTGGTTTAGCGGCTCTGTCTCTCCTTTTTCTCTCTCTTCTCCTTCTGTCAACAGCTTGTTGCAATCTGAGGAGGTTCTGATTCTGCTGCTGGACTAGTGCACCAATCATAGCAAGTCTCTCAGCATCCATGGTAGTACAGTTTTACTGTAACTTTGAGCAAATTCAATATAACTGAGGTCTGCACTCAACGGCTATTCCAAATGGGCTCCTGGTCCATTTCTCCCCGTATTAATAGCCAAATTCTGGTCCCCCTCCGACACCTCCATACCAACGCTAAACCAAAGTTCATCACCGCAATGAATCGCTGCTTCATCGCTGCTTCAACGCCTGACACCGTTCCAGCAATCCCCTGTCTGCTCGTAAAACGCTTACAGCCGCTCCACCAAAGTTTGTGCAACGTTTAATCACTGCCCGGGCAAAGCTGGGGAAGCAGCAGTGGTCCAGCGTTCAAGATTTCTGCGTTGGCGTAGCGGACTAAAGCGTCCACGAACTTGCGTCTAGCGGTGCCAAATTTGACAGGGCGTTGTTAGAGCGGCGATGAACTTTGCCGTAGTGGAAAATTGCCCGCTCCTCACCGCTCGCAATATTTTGTGCAACTTTCGGAACGGTAGGATGGACCATCAGCGGTGGCCGAGCGTATACGCCGTTGCCTTAACGGGGGCCAACTTCTGTTAAACGGTGGTGCGCGGTTACGTGCGGTGATGAATCTTTTTCACCGCTCCAGGGACGCTACAGCAAAGTTTGGGCGTTGTGACCGGGCCTTGATGACTTTTGCGCTTTATTAACAACCTACTATTATTACTATCATAGATGGTAAACTTATTTTTACACTGTATGACAGTTAAAACATTTCAAATATAACCTAAAGCATTGCCTGTACAGTACAGTTAACAAAGTGTTTATGATGGCCACAGTTTGACCCTGGTATGGGTTCATTTCATTGCCATTGTTTCCTATGCGGGGAAAATGATTTCCAAAACCAAAGAAACGACAATAAAGAAATGAATTCTTCTCTGACTGTCAAGTGTGTTGGATCTCATTAGACTGTAATGTTATGTTTGGTGTGTCAAACAGCCCTTTCAAACCTGTGAAGATTTTTGGGCACATTTTCTTTCCAAATGACTTCCTGCCTTTCATGTCACTGTCACCTCTGTCGACCATTATTCTCTTCTTCTTCTCCTCCTGCTGTTGGGAGGTTAGCGAGTTCTTGATTAGAACTCGCACTGCCAAGTTCTCCTACATCGCATCGTTGCATTTGATTAGCTCCATCCCTCCTCTCTCTCCTCTTTTGTCATTGCTGCAGGAAGCAAGCAGCTCATATGCATGCATGCATGCTTGAAAACACATCACAAGCTCATTTTTGCACACTTTTATATGTGCATGGTCCACACACACACACACACACAGACGTGGGTGGGTGTTGACGGTGTGGCAACAGGGCGTCAGCTCAAGCCTCAGTGTGTTGCTGACAACTTCCTGTCCCTAATGAAGCATTCATAAAGTTGCAGCATCAAACAGTGGATCACAGAGCAGGGATGAGCACCTCGAAAAATCCCCCCCACACACACACACGCACGCAATTACACGCACACACATACACACACGTCACCACCCTGCTTCCTGCTTGCCTGCCGGATGGCTGGATGAGAGGGGAGAAGATCAGAGTAATCCCCCCCATCCAACCGCATCCTTCAAAGCCCCTCTGCCCCACTTTTGAGGAAGACATTATCCTTCTCTCGCTTCTCTTGCTCTTTCTCAGCTGGCAGTCGTCTAGCAACTAAGAAGACTATCAACATTTCAAAATAAAGTGTATTTTTCACTTCATCCAATATAAAGCACAACCAGAGTTAATTTTGTTGATCATATGTTTAACAAACAATATAGCTGCGTTTAAAGTGCTCATGACACCAAAACAAATGTTAATCTTGTTATTTCAGCCGTGAAAAATAACATTGAAAGGCATATTTCCTGTGTTAAATGTGTATGCGAATTTTGAAATATTTATCATTAATAAAAAGTTCTTCCGGGTCTGGAGGAGGAGGAGCAAGTTACATCGACACCAGGCGGTCCTACCTGCAACTTCTCCTTCCCTCCAGTGCTTTCTCAATTGTTATGGTCCAGTTGTGTATGAATTGCTGTTGTTTGTTATATATTTATTTTGTATTATACCCGCTCATTGTGTTGAAGGCTTTTGCTGGAACATTCGAGGAGATGGAGTAAGCTTGTTCAAATTCGCCTCGTCAGATGCAAACTTCGTGGGACAAATGTTACTGCCCCATAGATGGAAATAAAAAGTCAAAAATCACAAGATTATTTGATCATGGAAAGATGTCCCATGGTGGCAGTAAGTCAGTTTGTATTTCTCCTGCTAATATTCTCCAAAGTAGCCGACCTGGTGCTCATGGTACAAACTATATGTACTCTCGCATCCAAAGTCTCCTTAAAGAAGGCATCTCATCCTCTGTAAGTTTCAAGAGTGATGCATGTTCTCTTGAAGAAGTAAGACAAATATGTTTTGCGATTTTATGGCTCCCTTTTTCATATCATATTGCCAATAGCAGAGGTGCAACCAGGAATTCTGGGACCCATGGAAGAAAAAAATCACATTGGGCATCCCCCTTTTTTATTTTATTTTTTTTAATTACCAATTTTTTCGGCCCCCTCGCAGTCCTTGGAATTGTCTGAACTTTCCTTCCTTTTTACGCATATGGAACACTTTACTTACGTGACCCCACCAACTAGCTGGAACTGCTTTCTTAAACACCAAAAAACGACCAGAACTCGGCTCACGGGACGAAGTGCGGGATAAGTCACTGCACTACACTGCCGATAGGGATGTCATTCAACTTTATGTGAAAAAATACAAATTATCCCTTTAATAGTCCTGTTGAGTTCATTGTAAACAACAGTACGGCGAGTGTAACACACATGGCTTTCACACCAACATTTTTTTTACATTTTAAAGTGCATGCAGACGTAGATCAAGCTGCTGGATGCTGACCACTTATTATACTTTCAATTTTGTGAATATAATAAAAAACTACTATATTTTATTATTTGCTTCAGTGGACCATGCACCCTGCAACTATTTGAGACCCAGCAGTTAACTGAATGGAGGTATTAATTGTAGCATTTATGGTAAATTTGTTTTGACAAATTTGTGGATACAACTCTTGTATTGGATTTCACTAAAATATGCTCATAATGTTGTGATTGGTCGCTTTATCACATCTGTCGGGAGGCCAGACAATGTTAAAGGCAAAGTAATTCTGGAACTTCCAAAGCCCCAACTTTTGATTGCAGCAAAACATTATCACAGCACATATAATTAATTATGATTAGGACCAAAGGTTGCCCAAGCAGAGCATTGCCCCCAATGACTGAGCTCTGATTGGAGTGATTTCAACCCGCTGAGTGACAATCACTAGCATGATTTCCATGTAAATGCTTGCAATTATGTCATTACGAGAGTTTTTGAAATGGTTTTTGGTTGCTTGTTAATAATAATAATAATAACAAGACTTAACACCAATATAAACCCAGTTCTCATTGACTTAAGCAGGGTTTTCCAGATGTAGGGGAGCCAAAATGGGTCGCTGGTGAATTGTTCTTTGGGTCACAGAGCTAAATGGATTTTATATAGCTGTTTTATTGATTGTTCAGAAGGTACACTATTTCTTGGCAAAGGGCTTTTTGATTCATGTTTGTTGTAATAAATCAATGTCTGTTGTGTTTTATGCCATTTCTTTATGTACCTGTAGGTTATTTGTCCAATATAATGGCATTACATGACATTTTAGAGCAACAAAGGGAAAACTCTTCTGAGGAGGCTCAGCAGCTTGAGAAAAACAAAGAATAACCTGCTCAGTCAGCTTCAGTTATCCATCCATTTTCTATGCCGCTTATCCTCATTTGGTTCGCAGGAGTATGCTGGAGCCTAACCCAGCTGACTTCGGGCGACAGGCGGGGCACACCCTGGACTGGTGGCCAGCCAATCGCAGCGCACATAGCTTCAGTTATGTTATCTGTATTGTAGTCTCCGAGGGGTGGCTTACTGTGCTTCAGGATCAATAAAGTATCTATCTATCTGGAAATCCCTGTACTGCTATCACGTTACATACAGGGTCAGGCAAAATGATCTGACACATTTGTAGGTTAAATAAAAGGCAAATAAAGTAAAGAAACAAGAAAGTGTTTTTATTTTCGAAAAGTACATATAATGCTATTCTGTTTCATTATGTTTTAAAAATGAAATCAGTCAAATGGGATCCATTATTGTCCACACACTCAATGCAGATCCAGTAGCTGTGAAGTTGGTAGCCCATAACAAGATGGTGTTTCCAGCTGGTACGGGATCACGTCTACCAAGATTGAAGTGCAAACGGAACGCTCGTTGTGTTGCAGTTACAGATTCGCTTGTTTTGATAAACGTTTCCACAATGAAAGCGCGATGCTCCCCAGTCCAATTCATGGCAGCAACTGAAAAAGAAACGAAAAACAATGGCATTATAAAGAAACAAAGCAAAATGGCATATGAAAAAAATGGCATGATATGTACTTTTCGAAAATATTTTTTTGTTTTTTGTTTTTGATCATTTTGCCTGACCCTGTACAAGTTTATGTACACTATTTATCCATGTTGGGGCAATGCGATATGTGGCCACACAAAAATGTTTTCAGGTCAAAACGATAAACGGGAAAGTATTTTATTTTTTAGGAATTTCATCCACACAGAAACAACGTTCTTTGTGTCGATAAGCAAATCGATACTTTCTGAAAAGGATGACATCACTTTCCTTTGAAGTAACAAGCCGCTAAAATATCTGAATACAGTGTTGCCTCGTTTATCGCGGGGATTGGTTCCCAAAATAGCTCGCAATAAGTGAAAGTAGCCAATTTTTTTTTTTTATAATATCATATATGTTCTAATGCTGTAAAAGCCCTCACCCTACACTCTATACACTTTTCTCAGACAAGCAATAACATTTTCTCACATTTCTCTCTTGTTTAAACACTCAAAAAAGTTCAAACCTTTGTTTGACTTTTAATGATCAACCTACAGGTGGGACACAATAAATTATTAAGTCACTCACGCATATTTCACTCATGTGACCATGACTTTTCATCCTGGCGCCGTTCCGCTGTACTGTAGCGTTTTTTTTTTTTCCTTGTTAAAACATATATACTGTACAAACTATACAAACTAATTTAGATTGGAATATTGTGGTTAAAATATACTTAAAATATATCCTTATACTTATACTTATACTTATAAAATATACTGCATATATTACTTTTTTTTTTTTATTAAAACATTTTGAAAGGTGCCGTCCTTTGCAATCTTAGGAAAAAACAATCCCACTCTACAAGCTTTAGCAGAAAATGCCAAAGTTATTGTCCTCATTAGCCAAGGTGCTATAAATTGCAAACTGTCCTCACAAAAAAATGTAGCTACCCCCATCTCATCCTGACTGGCCTCATTTGTCCTAAAATGTCGTCTGTTGGTGTCTTTATCTCTCCTGCCTAACTGTCTGTTCTGTTATCTGCAGTTCCCTCATTATCTCCGCCATTTTTTCAACTGCGTTGAGATTTTCTGCGACGATAGCGGGTCATTTAATTGGCAACGAGTAGCATTCTAATTTTAGTCTTTTCCTTGGCCCCCTCTTGCATTAGAAAGACAAAAATATGAGAAAATGTTCCTACTATTTTTTTCATCCATCATATTTTCTTCCATCAGCACTTGTTAGCAGGGGTGAGTACGTGTTAAGAGTGGTACTAAATATTGATATTGTGTCTCTCAGTGTACAGTGTACTATTGCTGTCCGACTAATTACATGTTTGACATTTAATTAATCTTATCCATATATTATCAACATCCAAACGACCATTGAATACATGTTTTATTCCATTCATTCTCAAACTGTGGTATAGGTACCACTGGTGGTACATCAGCGCCATCGAGTACTCAGGAACAGAGTTTTTTTTTTTGTTTTTTTTCATAAATAGAAATAAAATCATATTAGAGCCAATTACTTGTGGGTACAAGCCATGAATTGGAAGCTAAGCCGTGATGGCAAGCTGAGGTAACAGAAACGGTGGTACTTGCAAAGTAAAACGTATCTTCAAGCCTTAGAATATTCTCATTCATCCAGGTCATTGTATTCTCAGGGCACTCAATCGATCGCAACTGGACTGTTCAGGTTGTCTCAGAAGATGTTTCGCCTCCCATCCGAACAGGCTTTATCAGTTCAAGCTCAAAGACTAGGTGGGACACACCAGTCAGACTAGATAGGACAGATCTAGCCTTTGGGAGTGAGCATGAACTAGACTACAGTTGTCCTATCTAGTCTGTGTGTTCCAACTCGTCTTCGGGCATGAACTGATGAAGCCTTCTCGGGTGAGCGGCGAAATGTCTTCTACGACAGCCTCAACAGTCCATATTTTTAAGGTGGTACTTGGTATAAAAAAAGTTTGATAAATGTAATTTTGTTCTGACGAAGGGTTACGTAACGGCCAAGAATAAATACTGTTTTGTCAGTATTATGAAGTATCATCACGGTTTTAATTTCTGTTATATGAACTGTAGCGTAATCGTGGTATTGTGATTTCGTGGGTATCATTGAAAAAATATCCCAATAATATTATCTCAATATTAGCATCCCAAGGTGCTCGCCTAGCTCTCCTATTTCTACCTCGGGCAGTTCTCTACATTTCCGTAATTCACTCAGGGGAAAAACAACAAAATAATGAATATTATTTTAGTGAGATGTAGTTTAGTGGATTTTCTGAATTCCTGTTTTCATTCCAGAGTTCCTGGTTATAGTGGAGGTCTGATTTCATCTTGCCTTCTTTAGACAGCATAACGGTTGAGACTGAATCAACAGCAACAGCGTTTTTTTTAATCACAATCCATCATCAGTCATTGGCTGGTCTGCACTTTGGTTTATAGTTCAGCTTTGGCAAGCATTTTGCATGCGTTGTTCTCTGTTAAGTTGTAACATGGCCTTTCACCTGATCTGATCGTTTCAGAGAGGTCATCACTGCAAAACCCAGAGGACCATCAGCGGCTCATTGTTCCGACGCAATTAGCGTGTCACAGCGGCCGCTCGCTGATGGATCACAATGACTTGATGATTTCAGAGCCGCTTGATTTCTATAAAAGTTGCGTTTAGATGGTTCTGAATGAGTTCTGGCGTTTGGGGATGACGGGGGAGAAAAGGGTTCGTTAGTGAGTCTTACAAGTACTCAGCAAGCCTCCGAAGGACTTGACAGGGGCATGGAATAAAAGGGAGGGAAATGCATCTAGAGGATAAGGAGAGAGAGAAGGAGAGGAGTGGGTGATATGCTTTGATTAAGAGCAGTCTCTTTCTTCTTACGCTTCCATGAAATATCTCCGATCACATCTCAGCGTCTTATTAAAAAGGCAGTGGTGTCATTCCTCTCCTAAATGGGGGGAAGTAGAGTCTCATGTTTTCAAAAAAAGGCAAGGCTCTTAAAAAGCAGTAGAGAAAATACTGTATTTCCTCATGTAGTGGCTGGCCGTGCTTATTTACATTTCTCCAACATTTATTTCAATTGAAAGCCGGAGCGTTTCATGTACATACACTATGAGATCTCTTTGGTCGACCACCTGGTTTGTACCTTGACATGTCCCCCATAACAAACACTCAGTTCTTGAATGACGAGGTTGGAATACAGTAGTGGCCGGTGCTGCTTATTTACTTAATTGCAGAAAGTAACGGGTACCTATTAGGGGAAAGGCTTGTATTAAATTGGAGGCCTTCATTAAAAAAAAAAAAATGTTTCCCCCCCACAAATAATAATAATAATATTTATTTTTATATATTTTATAATTTGTAATCAAAGTAATATATATTGTAATCCATTATGTATAGCATTAAATATAGTAAATAAAATACAATAAAAACATGAAAAATGTAATAATTAATTAACCGCTGGGTCTCCACAAGTCGCAGAGTCTACAAAAGCAAATAACTGTGTCTAATTAGCGATGTGTCATAAAGCATTGGCGGTGACAGCTGTGGCTGTAGGCGACCTCCTGATGTTGTTTTTTTTAAATTTAGTTAACACAATGTGACAGCAATGGCATTTGAAGTATCATGAGTGACGAGCATCCAGTAGCTTGATCTACCTCTGCTTGAGCTTTAAAATGTTGCTACTCAGCCATTTCCAGCCATATTGCGCGGGTTTATGAATAATTATGGCCATACATACTGTACATCATGCCTTTAAATTAAATTCCACCATGTTTGTTCATTGAATTATCCTGTGCATGGCTAAACATTTTTCAAGCAGTAAGAAATAGTATTGCCATTGGCATTCTGCCTCTTTTTACGGGAGAACATGTTTAAACGTGACAGTCATAAATATGCACTGCAACGAGATGACGATTGTAGTCTACTGCCATTTGTCAAACCGTAAGAAAAGCTCCATCAGTGGCAAGCGAGCACAGGCGACATTTAAATTGTCGCCAGTGAGTCACTCGGCGACAAGTGGCACGCTGTTTAATTAGGCTGAAAACAAAGTCCTCGGGGAGAATGTGTTTCCCATTTTTTCCTCTTCTCGCTCTTGGACTCATTTTGTAGAAAGGTAAATATTCAGCGGGTCCCTTCCCGATTAAAGCTCGCTGGAGCATAGTGGAAAAGCATGTTTGGAGTCCAGAGCTCCCTAAATCAGAATGATACACAACGGCGCAAAAATATGTCCCCACTGAAGGATGTCAAGTACTTCTTGACACCCTGAATGACTGCGCTGGGCTTTCCATAGTGCGCCGGCCGCCACTTAAATACGATGGACTGTCTGCTATCAAGCACTCCATTGTTACTGTAGCAGCAAGTGCCCTCGAGTGTGCAAGTAATAGTCACTCTTTTTTGGTCTAAAACTTCTCTCTCTTCCTTCAAAGCGCTCAAAGACCCCTGCACGGATGTGACCTGCAGCTACGGCAGCACCTGTGTCCAGTCCACAGACGGCTTGTCGGCTAAATGCATGTGCCCACTGGGCTGCGAGGGCAAGCCGGAGCAGACGGTGTGCGGCAGCGATGGAAAGGACTACCGCAACGAGTGTGAGCTGCATCAGTATGCCTGCAAGAACCAGAAGAACGTGAGGTTGCAACACCAAGGCCCATGCGGTAAAATACGTTTTTTTTTTTTTTTACATTTTTAATCAATGAAAGTCTAAACTGGAGGTTTAACACAATTCATTCTGGAATGCAGGTCGGCCCACATCGAAACATTCCACCACAGGGAATGATGGAACTTCCTTAACCTTTATTAACTGTCGCACAAGTGTAAAAATAAGTTAGCCACTCTTAATATTAAGAGCAAAAACAATGAAACACTCGGCAAAAGTGAGTCGCTTCACAAGGATTCACACACAAGTGTAAAAAGTTAACCAAAAAAATCTGTTCACACCTGAAAATACAAATAAAAATGATTTTTAATAATCAATAAATGCGATATGTAGATATAACACATGTAAATAATAATTTTTAAATGCACAATGCGTTATTTGTAGGATTTATACTTGTATCTTTTAAAAGTGCTTGTATTATATTTAGCTCTTTTAGTTAGTTTATGTACTTTTATTCTGGTTTGAGGATGAAAAGCTCAAAGGTACAGTGGAACCTTGGTTTTCTTGATGAATCCGTTCCAGAGGGTCTGTCTAAAGCTGAAACAGACAAAAACTGAAAACAATTTTCCCACAGGAAACTATGTAAATTCAACAAATCCATTCCAGGCACCCTTAAATGTTAACATCAAACACTTTTAATATTTATTTTTATAATATATTTATAATATATTTTAATATAGAACACAATTTTACATGGAGAAAACATTTTGAAATGTATATCAATGACAAATGGATAATGCATAAGACAGACATAAGACATTGTTTACAAAGATGGCAGTGAGGTGGCGGCAAGGGACACACGAGGGGAGGAGAGAGCCGCATGGACGACATTTTTGTATTTTGCTATGAGTTATTGAATTCAGTAGTGTGTCTGACCCTTATCAAAGTGCTGGCACTCTTGCTCCATGGTGGGTTATTTTGCAGCCATGGCCAATAAAAAAAGTTACTGGTGTAAGAGTGTTGGCAAAGAACTACAGAGTCAGCCGCTGATGACATCATAGATGGGTGATGGATAGATGGAGCCGGGGGACAATGACTTCCAGTTTCGGTTTCCAGTTTAGCGGGTGCTAAGGTGGACGTTCTGTAAAAAGGACATGTTACAAACACAGTTGGACCCTTGGAAACCCAGTTGCACGACAACAGGACAAGGCTGAGTCACCAACTCGTGGGATTCTACATTTGGGCGCTTGAGTCCATGGAATGATATGGCGGCAAACAGACTAGTTTGTGTAACATTATCATTTGAGTTTGCCAACTGAATGAGCCTTACAGGATGCCGTACTATTGAGTAAACTATGTATCGCAAGATTTGATGTTTATTTATTACATTTATTTTGTTTTATTAGTAGTATTTTTACTAGTGGTGTACACTGAAAAACTGTTTGACCTCTTTCTGATTTTTTTTATTTTTTTGCATGCTTGTCACACTTAAATGTTTCAGATCATCAAACAAATTTGTCAGATCAAGATCAATGATGTTGTCATTGACTAATATTGAATTTTGATTAATGATCTGAAATATTTAAGTGTGACAAACATGCAAAAAATAAGAAATCAGGAAGGGGGCAAACGCTTTTTCACACCACTATATAAATATGTGTAGTTATTTTTCTGTTTTAATTTTATTTTGAAAGATACTAGTTTGTGTGCGAATGAAAGGTAGAAAAATAAGCTTTTAAAAAATGGTCTACATTCTAATAGGTTTTGGCATGCCTTGTTGTAATTTGTCCCAAATGAATTCAACGTGTCAGCATTTATCCAATCAGTAGAGCCGAAGCTGTTTTCAAAACTACCAAAACTGTTTTCCAAACAGTCAATCACTTTCCAAACACAATCAACTCTTTTTTATGAGCCTCTAACCTAATGGTAGTTATTGGCTGCCACCACAAACTGCCCGGTGTTTTGTTCTCTCCTTCTTTATTTTCTTCTTTCTTTTCCTACCTCTGGCTATTGTTATTTCCCCTTCACTTCCTACACTTACTTACTACGTGGCCCTGCTAATTCTCATTTTTCATTCCAATTGTGGCGCCTCACACCGCCCCTCCTGTGGTGCAAACTGTTGTTTCTCTAAGTAGAGCTGGTCATTTTGGCCCATACTTGTTATCATCTAGCAATGGTTGTTTACTCCCAAGTCGACTGTTGTTTATTTCCTCTTTCGTCGTGGAGAGCCAGATGGAGAGAGAGAACAGTGTATCGCTCTCGAGACGAAGCTCGGTGGTGGGCAACGCGAGATGAATACGTGGGTCTGCAGACAGAAGGTTGGTCGCATAAATCCAGCCTGAGTCGGCCCGTGGGGAATGGTGCTTCCCCGATTTATCCGCGCTGCAGCAAACAGGCCATTCTTTTTGTAATTACCCTCCTTGCTCGGCTGGAGGAGAGCATGGATCTTGGGAAGCTGTTCTTCTCGGTTAATGGGAGGTAATGGTGTTGCTCTCAAATAATGGCCTGGTGGGCATTGAGTTATAAAATCCCTGTTTGCTAGTCTCCTCAAGCCTTTGCATTGTCCTGCGAGAAAACTATCTGAGGCCCTGGACACAAACATCAAGACCACTCTATTCTTTGGTCGGTGACACTACCGTTGGACATGATGATGGATTTAGCCAACTAAATGATTCAGGGTTTTATGCTGCCGATTCCGACACTGATCGTCCGTGAGTGAACACTGATACCGATTGAATAACTGTACACTTTTCAATTTATTTATGATGAGTGCTGTTGGCCATGGCCATTGGCCATGTGTGCCATATAAGGGGCAAAAGTTCCAAGGTCCTCTGACTGCCAGGGGAATTATCTTGACAGCACCCCTGCTATTGGCTACATGGTCTGAAAAAAGCAACCATAACTTCACTTTAATCTCGACAAAAACATATTTGACTTACTTTTTCAAGAGAACACTTGTGAAACTTACAGAGGATGATACGCCTTCTTTAAGGAGAATTTGGATGTGAGAGTACATTGTCAGATGGAGTTCTAGCAGGACTTCCAGGCTGGGCTTCCACCGCTGAGAAAGGCTTATTTTTCGTGTTATTTGCTTAGCAGTCACTGTCTCTGTGTATAATAAATGTCATATATCACATGCAACAACATAACAGTAAGGAGTGGGACAGACACTAGTGTTATTTCATCATTGTCTTGAAAACATATTTTAAATTCATTACAGTTCTTTTCCTTTCTCTGACTTTAACATTGCGTTGCCCGAAGTGTATTGTGGGAAGCATGACCGTGATTTAATATGCAACAGTGCCGACATAAATCCTTTGTCTCCCCTCATGCCAAAAGCGTGGCAAGCAGGATAAAGCTCCGAGTCTTGTTTGGAGGCGTAACAACGTCCCTCCCGCACATCCACAAACCACAATCCCATTATGATGGTTTGCTGATAACACCCAAACAGGCAAGCCTGCAAGGAGGGAGTAGCCACAGGGGCGGACGCTTTATCTTTTTCCTTGTCTTCACTACGATCTCAAGCTCACTTGGAGGTGCTCGCCGTTGCCAGGCTAAGATGATCATTTAATATGTGAAGGGCAGCAGAGATGGAAGATCTTCCTTCCATCCTCCTCCTTCTTTGGTTCAGCAACACTTTTGTTCTTCAACATTTGTTACACAATATCATATTCTATTCACTCGCCATGTGATGCATTCTTATATGTTTTAACCCTTTGCGTGCCTTATAGGATAGAAGGCCGTCAGTTTTATACTGTATATATGATATTAAAATCACGACTAGCATTTAGATACTTTAGTATTTAAAGAGATACCATGAACCTGGGGGCCCGCCATGTTGCATCCTAATGACATTGATACTGTCCACAATAACAATCCAGTAGGCGACACCTTGAGATGTCTACTGTTGTTTTGTTGAACTGAAACATATACACAGATGCAAAATAAACAATGGGCATAGTTTGCTTCTTAACTCTTTAATAATATTGATTTATGAATATATTCACTGTAAAATGTTTTCAAATCAGCATAATTACGTAGCCAGGTAGCAAGACCGCAGGAACTGTAAATAGTTAAAACATGTGAATCATGGCTTTGAAACTCCGAACTCAGCAACATTACTAATTTGTCAAGATATTGATTGTATAATATTCTTAAAGCAACATAAGTACATAGCCAAATAGTAAGATATGCAGGCCTAAAAAAAAAAAAAATAGTGAATAGCAGTATTATTGCATAAATAACATGTAAATCGCAATTGACATGCTAACACAATTAAAGCTTATGTTGTACAATTAACTGTTCAGGCCAAAACAACACCTAGCAGTTAGTATTACGATAACTTAACATAGAAAACACAACTGAAATGCGAACGCAATTAGCACATGTAGGCCTAAAAAAAGCGATTAGCATCTTGCAAATTTCACAACAGGTGAGTTTGAGATGTTTACTGCGGAGAAACCCGTTGAAATACCGTTGAATTATTGAGCTAGTCACTTTAACTTGAAATCAGCGTTCCTTTTTCATATCATATATTCAGTGGCAGGGGTGCAGCCAGGAATTCTTTGCCCCATGAAAAAAAAAAATCACGTTGGGCCCCCCTTTGTATGATTTTTTAAAAATAATAATTTAATAATTATATAATAACTGTAATAATTATTATTTTTTGGGATGTGATGTGCGATTGGCTGGCGACCAGTCCAGGGTGTACCCCGCCTCTCGCCCAAAGTCAGCTGAGATAGGCTCCAGCATACCCCCATGACCCTAAAACAGGAGAAGCGGCATAGAAAATGGATGGATGGATGGATGGATTATTTTTTTGGGCCCATGGCATTCAGGGGACCTTGGAATTGTCCTAACCTTTCCTCCTTATATGGCACCCCTGGCCAATAGCACTCACCATAAATAAATAGAAAAATTTACAGTTAATTCATGTGACCGGTATCGGTATTGGCGGATTTCACTCATGGATGTTCGGTAGCATAAAACCCTCGTCGGAGCATCCCTAGTAATTACGTAGCCAAATAGCAAGTAATGTACAGCTGTATGCCTAAAAAACAGTGATTAACATTATGCTAACTTAGCAGTGGGCAAGTTTGAGATGTTCACAGTTGAGTAAGTTTGTTTTTCAATGCTGAAATACAGAAAACATTTGAATCAGTCATTTGTTAATATTTTAATTGTAAAATGTTTTCAAATCAGCATAATTACATAGCCAAATTGCAAGACGTGTAGTCCTAAACATATGATATTATGCTAACTTAAAATGGAAAATGCCATTGCTATGCTAAGACAATTAGTGCAAGATGTGGCCAAAAAAATGATGTAATGCTAACTTAAAATGAAGACGCCATTGACATGCTATCGCTATCGCAAGGTGTGTAGGCCTAAAAAAAAATCAGCATTTATAATTTTTTTAATCAACTAATTAGCAGCAGAGTTTAGTTTAGTTCTGTGTAAGATGTTTTTTTAAGAATGAAGTAGAAAAATTGATTCAGTCATACTTTGCATTTTAACTCCCTAATTAGCATTACGCTAGTGCAACATGCAAATTGCCATTGACATGCTAACGCTATTAGCACAGGATGTGGAGTAGAATGTAGAATAAAAAACACATTTTGAGGTTAGCATTATGCTAACTTAATGTAGAAATCTCTGTTCATTTTTGGAGCATTTTATCACAAAACATGAACAATTTTAATATATAAAAATGCCACATACACACTATGCAAAGGTGTAGATGAGGTGTACTCACAGAAATATAATTTAACATTTTTAGTGAAGAAAATGAATACGGCAGGTCTGATTGGACAGTACTACAATGAGAACAACACACATTCAAGCATTAAAGTATGAAGAAGCAAACTGATGTTTTTGAATGGATCTGTCCATCTTTCTGCTTGTAATTCCTCATCATTATACAATATTTGACAACGGGTCAAATATTGTTTGTGTTTCCACAGACCCCTGCAAAGACAGCGAGAACAGTCTGAACACAATGTGCCGGGTGGAGGCCCTTACCCGTCAGCCGCTCGTCTTCAGCTCGCCCGACTCGTGCCCCCCGGCTAGCGAGCCACTCTGCGCCAGCGACGGCCAAACGTACCCCAGCGAGTGTGCCATGAAATCAACTGGGCTGCAGAAAGGCGTCAAACTCAGGAAGCTTCACGCCGGCTGGTGCAGAAGGCTCGGTAAGATCAGACATACATTGTCATTCATGGATGATGCATTGATGGTCAAGAGGCCTTCAGGGTCTACCTTACAAAGAGTAGCCTCTACCATCCTGATAAGAGCCTGCAGGCTGGATGTCATTGCAAGGAGAACAAAGGAGGAGGAAGCCAGTTAGTTAACAAAGAGCTGTCAGTTTGTACTGTAAACATGATGGCCTTCTGAGGATGACTCGTCGTTTCCCCTGCTGTGTTTTTGTCAGAGCCTGAGCACGAGAACAGCGTTGTAGGTTTAAGGCAGTGACGTGGACAGACTCTAATGCGTATGGAACATCAAACACAAGAGCAGACAAAGAGTTGCATGGGAGGCTGAGGATGTTTTGAGACTGCTAATTCAGTACTGCAACATGATAGCATGGGAATTTAGTAGGAAATGATACCAAAAATCTTCTGCACGTCCTCAAAAAAGAGGTGAATCATTCTCAAACACACTCTTCAATTATGCTATCTATATATACAATATGTAATATAATATATTATATGAAATCTATCCAGGACACTCTAAACTATCGGTTGTCATAAAAAATTAGTCTGTTTCACTGCAAAACTGTCACCAATATACGCCGCAAATGCTGAAACCTAAGCAAGGTTTTTTTTGTGTACAGGATTTATTATTTTTTTTATTTTAAACCTTGCAATCCTGCCTGCACTCGGTGTTCCCAGCGTCACTTGTTAGCGCCGCAGAGTGAGACATGAGATGAGAGGCAGAGCTCAACAGCTGCCGCAGTCCAAACAGGAGCTGTAGTAATTTTACATTTGACATTTAAGATTTGTCAGATCAAAACATGATCACTTCAAAACATAATATATTGTCCACTCCAATTCACTACTTCCTGAACCTGCACTCTAAGCATGATGGGAACTGTAGTTCTTTTTAGCCATGAATTAGCCACATCATTGTTTAAGCCGCTGGATTCAAAACATGTGAAAAATGTAGCGGCTTCTAGTCCGGAATTTACAGTATGTCAAAGATTTTGTTTAAACTATGTTACACAATTTAGCTGATCTTAAATATTATGTACAGTGTATTATGTGCTAATAAGCAAAATGATCTACCAATAGATGACAAAATATGCCGAAACATGCAAAATGTTATATTTTGTCATGTAAAGCATTCCTTAACTGTACAGGCAATGCTTTAAGTAACTTGTCAGCATTCTTAACTGTCATACAAGCGGAAAAATAAGTCAGATTTTTCTCATTTCAATTCCACATGGAAAATGTCATGTCTGTCCCAGTGTCAAACTGGCACCAACATTCTCAGCTGTCATAAAGGTGTTAAAAGAAGTTAACCATTCATCCACACAATCTTAACAAGTCCTAACTTTATTTTCACATTTTTTTGTACAAAATCCTACTAAATTGTGGCGAGAACAAGCTTAAAAGTAATAGTTTTGAGGTCATTTTTACCCCTTCCTACTACAACCGATGCCCAATGAAAGAATAATTTAATTAGAAAAAGCGATCCATGAAATCATATCCCTTAGCAAATTACAAGTTGCGAACTAATCAGAGCGGCCGTTTGGACATGCTACCGTGACATCGCACATCCTTTCACTGTGATGGAGCACCAATGTAATTAAGTGTGGCTTGACAGGCTGTTAAAGAAAGCAATTGGATTGCTGTAGAAATTTGATTCGCCGATCAGGAATGAAATAAATTTTAAGGCCTAGCGAGTGGCGCCAGAACACAGCCCTCAAATTGGATTTTCTCACTTTGCCGGCAAATGTGCCGTTTAACATCAGCGGTTATTCTTTTTCCTTCATTTTCTAAGGTGATCTCAGCTTAGCGGGTCTAATAGTAATGAACCTAATAGTTTAGACTTAACTTGGCTGTAAAATTACATTTGAGACTTCATTTAAAGTTTCATGCAACTTTTTTGTTGGAAAATTTATCATTAAGCGGAACAGAACATCATATCAAGGATATCTCTACCAATGAGTGACTTTATATGAAGTGATTATTCATTAATTCATATTTAATTAGCCGCACGGTGGCTTAGTGGTTAGCAGGTTGGCCACGCAGTCAGGGGATCTGGAAGATCTTGGTCCGGATCTCCGTTTGGGCATCTGTGTGGAGTTTGCATGTTCTAAAGCATTTTATTACATTACTATTCCAACTTTATTTTGCCATAACTTCTAAAATGTGAGCATTATTTTTGTTATTTTGAAAATGATTCAAACATAACACATCACATAATTATTACAGAAAATGTTTTATTTAATTATTATTATTTTCTTTATGTTCTTTTTACCAAGTATACTAATTATTTTTTGTAAAGATATTTTTATTTAGAAAATTAATTAAAAAAAACACAATATTTGTTTACATATATGCTTTTATTTTAACAGCTAATTTGTACTTTTTTTAAAAAACATTTTTTAAAACTTTCACTACAATGACTTTTTGGACAAAATCATACAACACTCTCCCGAGATGGCAGTAAATCTTCAAATTCCATTATTTACAATATTCTGATTATTTTTTTATATCCCAGCATGGCCCTCATCTGTTCTTAAATGGTGAAAAAAGTATAATTTAGATGAGTCCACAAATGTTTCTATACAGCATCTATTGTGTATATATGCACTATTTACTATTCATTTGTTACTTAATTATTGAGATATATGGTATAGTATACAAATGGTATAGATTTAAAAAGCAAAACAGAATGAAAAACTTAAGCAGATGGTTTTAGGCCAACATAATGTGTCCCTCTGCATCTTCCAGTTGCTTATCGAAATGTGTGGGCCAACAACAAACTATCCCTGGATGTATCTGTCCTTTCTTCTCGCAGAGGAATGTAAAGAAGAATGCCGCTTCAACGCCGTGTGTCTGGTGGAGCAGCTGACCTCCCGATGCTCGTGCGATCCCATCGAGTGCGACGGTACCTACAAGCCCGTGTGCGGCAAGGACGGCCGCACGTACACCAACGACTGCGTGCGGCGTAAGGCCGAGTGCCACTCCAAGACCCTTGTCCCCATCAAGCATGCTGGGCCTTGTGGTGAGTAGAGTAACATGGAGTTTGATGGCTCCCTTTTCATTGTTTGCAGGTGTGAAATTCAAACGTGTATGACGTGGTTTAACGATAAAGTGGGAGGGGCAAGTCAAACCCGTGCCTTCACTTTCACTCGTTCATCCTTTCAGCTCCATCTTTCAACACCGCATGCATACTCCATCCATCCACCTTAGTCTGTCTGTGTCTCTTTAACTGTTGTCTAAAAAGAAAAGCTCTTCTTTCTTGTTTCAGTGCGTCAGTCAATATCTTGTCTGTCTTTGTCCATGTCGACTGTGTCTTCCCCCACTCCTGGCTGCCTCGGCTACAGGTGGAAAAGTGGGGTCACCCAATGGGCGACCTCATCAGAAGGATGCTGAGGGGTGAAGCCTTCCCTTTTGCGCCAAGTGGATCTAACAGGAGGGGGTCTTGTAGTGCTGCTCTTTTTCCTGTGTCTATGTGTTACTCTTCTTGCACACTGATGTGATCCATGAGGTTGGAGAAGTCTCCCTTACTTTTTGCTCTTTTATTCCCCAGTCCTATCCACCCAAGTCTTTCATTTTGTTGTGCATGCTGCCGTGCACGCCAGCCCCAGACCTCATTTATTTTAAAATCTCTACCCTACTCTGTTTAAATCATTATTTTGTCAGAAAACACATTTTAGTTATGATTGCACATGTGTAATATTTCATTTTTTATGACGTTTCTGTAAATTGAAATATCGGAAAGCCATTTTTTTTATTTATAAAAAAATTGTATTTGTATTTAATTTGATTGTATTTCATAATTCACTCAAGTGGTTGTCAATTAAATACATGGAACACAGTAGACAGTAGTAGTAGTAATAATACCAATAATAATCATATCATATAATATCATATAATCATAATAAAAGACTTTTGCCATAGATAAACAACAAAAGCTGACATACAATGGAATTCTAAATGATTTGGAGTGCATGAGAAAGTGGTAAGGAAAACATAGCTCTCTTTGACCACATGGTAATTGATTAACACTTCTATTGCACAACAGCAGCAACAGAACCAATGTCGTAATCGCGGTAAGGCTCAAACTGCTCAGCCGACATTAATGATGAGTTATTTGCAAACAGTGAACAAATAGTATGGCAATTGTAACATACACAAGTTTTACAACAACAGCTGAGTGCATGCAGAGGTAGATAACGTCGCTGAATGCTGAGCACTCATGATACTTAATATGCAGCTATTGCCATCTTGCGCAGTTAATAAAAATGACGTCAGGGAGTTGCCTACAGCCACATCTGATGCCGCCAATGTTTTTTGATCTGTCGCAATTTAGAGATCCCGGTAGTTGTTGGAGGTTAGAGGTTAATAAATAAATGCGCTAATTGAAACATTTGTAGTAGGAGTGCCAAAAATGCCAAAGCAGTTTGTCCCTTGATGTTTGTTGAACTCCAAAAATGTTGGTCAAATTGCGAACGACATGGTTTTGACTTTAAGTGGGGGTTCCAGTGAAAGATTCAATCCGTCTCCTCTCCTCGTTAACATGGACTCGTTCTGCCTGTGCTCTGCATAAACGAAACAGTAGCAATGACAGCGGTAATGCTTATGTGCTTTGTTTCATGCGTACGCCCATCATATCTCTCCACCACCACTGCCCTGCATTTGTTTCATTATTCAACTATTCCTTCCCCAGTGCATCAAAGCCCGCTTTTCAATGCATTCTTTATTGATATTTGCATATTACTCCACAACAGAGCGGCACAGACGTCAAAGCTCGACTTGTTTTTTTTAATTAAACATCAAAAGCATAAAAGCGTAGGAGCCCACTGAGACAGTTAGCTTCATCATTTGATGATATATAGAGTATATATAGAGTGCACAGTATGTTCTTGCCTTTTTGTTTATATTTCCAGTGTGTTGGTAGAGCTGAAAGCGGATTAGATATTAGCACTGTTGGAAAGACTGTAGAGATTAAGTTGGAAAAAACCCAACCTCGTTTCTTTGTTGTTGTATGTGTATCTGTGTGTGCGTATGATCAATTCGTAAACCCCAAAGAGATTGTGCGACATGACACGGTGTGAGGCTTCCTCTGTGATACTCACACCTTGACAGTTGAGCGGCTGTGGTAGAAAATGTCAACTCGGAGCACAAACACACTCACTGCCTCTGGGCTTAGTTTCATGTCTAGGGGGACAGGCGTTTGGTTATTAAACTGGAATACGTGCTACGTCATTCTCAACCAGTATTGTATTCCAGAAAAGAATCCTACAGCGGAACCTACAAAGTTGAAGGTAACCCGTTCTGTGATGCTGGTTGACAATATCCCATATGAAATCATGTAAAGTCAATGTAAAGTCACCTAGCTATATCTATTGCTGGTATTATTATATCATTTTTGCTCATATTGTATTGTGCATCATCACACTTACCCTCATTGTCACTGGTACACTAATAAAAAAACTTACATTTGAAATAATTGACTTCATAACTATGAAAAGTAGACTAGAGTGATAATAGAGAGCAAGATAGATTCAAATTGATGTGTTTTTCTCCAAGATATTGTGGCAGAATGTTGAAAAAGCCTTGTTAAAAAGTGCCAGTCTCCGCCAAAATGTTATGGGTACTTCCCCTTTTCTCTACAAAATTAATTTTGCGTAATCCAGCTAACAAGCAAACAAATGGGGTTAAAACATAACCTTACTGGCAGTCGTAATCTTATTTGTTATTACAAGACATATTTTCACCAAGCAGAAAAGTTCAGTTCAGTTCTTCCTGATAGAATTTGCCATAATCCACAGTATTGTTTGTTTTCTTAGCATTCACTAGAAACCATGGGAACACGAAAGCAGCCGGACAATTCTTGGCCTATCAATGATAGCAATGTTTCTACCTTCGCTATGAAGGTGTAGCAAAAAGTGGGACCACTGACAATGTAAATTGAAATAAAAGAAGTAAAGGATGTGTGAAAACACATCTTTAATTTGGTACAGCACATTCATCAACACTCACATCTTATTTACTCGGTTTCAGATTTCTTTGCCAACAAAAACATTCAGAGACATCATCACTTCTTGCTTTTTAGCAGCTTTTCAGTAGCTTTTAGACATCCCCTCTAGTAAATCCTTTGAAGGCGTATGTTTCCCAGAGTCTTAAAGATTTGGGACTTGACATGAGTTAATCAGCTATGTGGATGGACCAAATTTCAGATTATTGGAGGTATATACTGTATAGATATAGATATAGTCTTTGTTCTGTTTTGGCTTTTCCTGTCTCTGTAAGTCAATCCCCACTCCCATTTGTCCTGGCTTGAGACCGGCACTACACATTTCCAGTGGCTTGGTATTGGGCCCCTGGCCCTGAACTTTCTCCACCTGCATGAAAGGCAGCAAGGTGTGCCATTACAACATTAGGCTACTATATGAATACAATAGATTTAGGCCCTGTGCACAAGGGAACGCTCCTGAGATTTTTTTTTTTGCCGGGTTGAAAATAATTTGTGTCCACACTGTCTCGGTTTAGTAAAGAGTTGCATCCAGATGGGAATGGATCACTGAGTTAAAACGATGTAATACACAAGGCACACCTATGTGTGGTGCTGTGAACAGAAACGCACATGGAACCAGGTGACACAACATACTATAGAAGAAAGGGCACATGCGAATATGTCCATCGTCTTCCGCTTTCCAAGGCTCGTCTAGACTTACGACAAAGTGGGATTACATGTGCGTCATTTTGGGAGTTTAAGACAATAAAATACTGGGAGAATTTTGACTGCGGTGAGTCATGACAGTTGAAATATTCAGTTATGTTGGCTTGTCGTCACAGCTCATTTCTGGTCACGTGACGAAGACGTGTCGCTGACGTCATTGTTTTAAAAAAAGCAGCGGATTGCTCGTTTATACGGAAACGACCATCCGGCGTTTTCAGATTTTTCCACTCTGGAAGCCGTTTTCAAAAAATACCGTTTACTTTGCCGTTTTGACCTAAAAACATTTCCGTGTGGATAGCCTCATAGTAAACACTACGATTATAACTTTAACTTTACTGCAAACATGACTTGCCATTCATAGTAAGCAGGCAATAATTGGAGAGGCTGTTATTTTTTAAATAGGAAAATTAATTATATATCAAGTTATTTTTTTTTACTTTAAGCATGGTTTGGAGTGCGTGAGTAAGCAAAGCAAAGTGTAGCTCTTTTTGACAACTTAGTCATTATTAACAACACATTGCACAACACAGCAGCAACAGAACCAATGATGTGAAGGAGTGAACTTGCTGAACAAGCATAAAAGGAAAACTGCACAGTTTTTTAATTTTGCCCATCATCTGCAGTCCTTATGTAAGACATGAACACATTCTTCCTCTTTTCTGTGCGTTCTAAAGATGTAAAAGCAGATAAAAAGGGGCAGCTCAGAATGCATGTAATGGGACGCACCTACCCTGCCTATAAAGTCTTCTGAAAAAAACGCTCCAAAAACAGCCAACAACGCTCCACATAACGTGACCTGCATATTAACCAAGCTACAGCGACATTGGTATTATTATTGTTATTAACATTGTTACGCCAAAGAACTACATTGTGGTGTGGCACCTCGCCACACCACAAAGACGAGCGGCTAGCTTCACCACACGTTTGCTCACCGCACACCAGTGCCTCACTCACAATGCATCAGGCCACTACCGAAAGGTAACACTACACTTTGGAGCTGTCTCCACTGCTGCTGTGTTTTTGTTTTTGAGTTTGGAAAAGTTATCGATAGGTGTAGCCTCCGTTTCTATGTTGCTATGTAAAATCAATGTGCTCAGGAAGGAAGTTCCAGTAATGCTTCAAATTTGCTATTTTTGATAACATGTTATCATGAATATACCTGTTACTACATGGTTACAGCATGTATATAAAACCAGGAAACCTTGTTGGAGGTTTTTGGAGGTTTTTTAATAGGGGGCTTTGTGGGCGGAATAGATGTGTCCCATGATGTGCATTAATTAGCTGCCTCATTTTAGCTGTTTTTATATCTTTACAACGCACAGAAAAGAGAAAGATGTGTGTTCATGTCTCACATAACGATTGTGGATGATGGGCAAAATCCAAAAAGGCACAGTTTTCCTTTAATAACGCTGATGAGTTCATTGTAAACAACGGTACGGCAAACGTAACACGTGCTATTTATTTAAAGTGCATGAAGAGCTAGATGAAGCTGATGACCACTCATGATATTTTAATTACAACTTTTACCATCTTGTGGAGTTAGTCAAAAAAAAACAACACCAGGAGGTTGCCTACAGCTACAGCTGTTAGTGACTAAGTTTTTGGGTTTTTTTACCCTGTACTAAATTAAAGCCCTCTGTGGGCTATTTGCTTTTGTAGATCACGCACACGGCGTTAATAGGAGTCTCTAGAGTCGAGGTGTTAATTGGAGCATTTACTGTATGTTATGCTAGTTTAGTTCCTATGCTATGTTTGTGTGCAAATAACATACGATACGAAGGTTTGTGCTTTTCACTTTTGCTGTCATCTCCTTCGACACAACGGCAGTTTTTTAAATGATTGCCTTCAGTGTGGCGCTTTTGCCACATGCTGTTCACTATTACACACAGAGCCAACCGCAACAGCTCACTCACAGAACCTCTGTCGTCAACCTCATCACTGTGGTTAATTTACACTCATGATGACAATTTTGAGGCCAGTTGAAAAATTGCAAGAATGTACATTTTGCACTGTTCGACAGGGGGTTTCTAAAAAGAGCTTCAAAATGCAAAAAGAAGCCAAGAGAGCGGGACAAAAAAAACTGAGTAAGCACTTTTTTTTAAGCAAACAAGCATTAAACTGAAATAGGCTGTTCATCAGCTGATCAAAAATTTAAGACCACAGCCTTTAAAAGCCAAAATCTTGGCAAAAATGATGATTCAATGTAATTTTCTGTCAGGTTTTACACTGTCATGATCTCTTGATGGCAAAGGCAAAAAGACTTTCTCTCATTAAACTCGATCGGATTGTTGAGCTGCATAGGCAAGGCCTCTCGCAGCGTGCCATTGCCGAGGTTGGACACAGTAAGACAGTCATTTAAACCTTCTTCACAGATCCTGAGGGTTATGGAACAAACATGTCAAGTGGTAGACCCAAAAAAATGTCACCAGGCCTGAGCTGGAGGATCCAATTTGCTTCAACCAAAATGAAGATTGTTACTGCTGCTGAGTGCAGTCCAATATTCATCAGACAGCATCTGCGAGACAAGGGTTTCAAGAACAAAAACTCGGCCGAGACTTACCCTCGGCCGAGCGTTGAGCAGGTGGAGCAGAGGTGATCCAAACCGGGCCGTGCGTAGACATGTAGCAGGTGCCAAAGGTGACCTGACCTCCGTCTGGCGAGGTGTAGTCTGCGCAGCCGGACCTGGAAGAAGCTGTGCGGCTAGGGATGGACAGCTAACAAGTACACGAGTCCTTTTTCAAGGGACGGATCCCAGACTTCCCCAGATGAACCAGAAGGATGGTGAAGGGGCTGGAGAAGGAGCTGGGAACCACTCATCCGAGCGACTTGGGCCTTAAGCTCCCTGAGGCGCTCCAGGAGACCTCCAGGTGCCACGTGGTCATGCTGCATATGCTCATACTGAGCATCCATCTGCAAAAAAATTCCCATGCGCCGTCCCCGCAGTGCTTAGCTTTGGCTGGTTCACTCTGTTAGGGATTGAGATGGAGTTGTCGGATGCTGGACCCCCGGTATGCAGTGACAGACCCAGTGTGCAAAAGAAAGTTATTTTATTTTGCACGAGTAGGTGCAGGTAGTCACAGTTGTACATGATACAGGCAACAAAAAGTGACAGAGGAAAAGGCTTTGTGAAAACATAACCGGTAGTCTTGGGAAGTACGAACAGGCAAGGAGAAGCTTATGAACCCAACTGATCGCGATTGCACAAAGCTGCACACAGAGATTTTTCTTCTTGGGGACGTATTCATGGTTATGGATAGCTTACCGCGGGAGAGCACACTCACAGGACATCTTCTTTTTGTCTCACTGCACACAATGGCGCCCCTACCCCTTCCCTTGCTCATCCAATCAGCAGTCAGAATGCAGTCTAGATGCATTCACAGACTTACGGTGAGTCGGATATTATAACTCTTTTTGAAAATGCATATTTCCTCCACTTCAGGGTTAAAAAAATCACAGAGCTCGGTGTTGCAGGAGCCGCAACAAGGGCGCTGTGGCTCTGGAGCCACGGGTTGCCGACCCCTGTACTATACTTAGAGCGCCAATCACAATTTAGTTTGTGCAGTGGGTGTATTTTACTGGAAATGACACAAGAAAGAGGTATAAGATACTAAGACATTGCAGTTTTATTTTTAAACAGCTTCTTTCACCACTTTCTTGTGTCATTTTAAGCCATAAAATGCCCATTGAACCGATACAAATGCAGTTTAACTCACAGGTTGGCCACAGCATGAATCATTTTGGCCTCAGCTCTATGTTGTAAAGGGGTGGAAAATTGCTAGTAATTATCCAGTAAATCGGAGTATTTTGAAAATACTAGGCTTGGCACTTTCTGCCAATTAGAAATATTTATAAATAGTACTTTATCAACTTCTATATTCCAACAAAAAGCCAAACAGTTTAAATTCAGTCACTAACTTTATAATGTATTCTTTCAATTTCACATATATCCCCTTAAATTCCAAAGGGCAGTTTTTTTTTTTTTTTTTTTTTTTTTTTAATAACAGAATTTCACCAAGCCGATCTCGATTAACACAACAAACAAAAAAGTCATATTTGGTAAGTCATGTTCCAAATGAAACTTACTTTTCTCACAATGTTAATATTTTTGGCAGCCAAACCAAAACAACTCTCAATTGATCAATTTATTATGAAAATAAAATGTATATATTTTCATTTTTGCAATGTATTTTGTACTTTTTTTTTCCTAATAATTCAAATTCTTCAGTAAAAATCCATGCATTATTCAGTCCCGCCAAACAAATAGGAAAAATAAAAAGGTATTTAAAAAAAAACATTAAAATGATTTTTTTTATAAAATATCTTCACTGTTTAAATTGTTTAATCATTTATTTTAAAAATGGTCAGTAAGGTCCTTTCATTATTCACAAAAGATTCATTAAAGAATATCTTAAATGCCACATGCAAAAATATTCACATTTATTAAGTGATTAAATGCCAGATCGTTTAACAGTTTTCCACATGAGCTTGTTAACCTGGAAGATGACGAGTGGCAGAAATTGGCAGGGGCGACTGAGAAAGTGGGCTACGTCCCTGCAGCACGCTGAGCATTAACAATCAAAATGGCCCAGCGGGTCCCCGATGTCTCCTTGTACCTGTGTGCAGTGTACTCTGCTTAGTGTTCTGCTTTTTCTGGCTCTCGGCTTTGTGAGAGGATATTGGGATCTGTGGCATGTTACTGCGCTGCAAAGACACGCTTCCATCGCCATTTAGACTTGGTTTCTGCCTCCCCTCAGTCTAATGGATGGCAGGAGGAAAACGGCAGTGAAAGAAAATGGCAAGCTATTTTCAAATTAATTGCATTTGATCATTTTTATAAGTTTGGGTGGCATTATTAATATTGGCACTATGTAAAATGATATTGGCATGTATTATTATTATTATTAATAATAATAGTGACAATAATAATAATAATAATAATAATAATAATAATAATAATAATAATAATAATAATAATAGTTATTATTATATTATATTATATTATATTATATTATTGTGATTATTATTATTATTATTAGGTAACATCTGGATGTTGTCGTAACGCAGCCTTTAGAAGATGTTTTAAAATAAAATAGTCTATACTTGCATTTGCTCTATTGATGTGTCCCACCCAGAGGTTTTGCAGGTGATCTGATTGGACACCCATGAGGATGTACATCAGTCTGAGTGCTGTATTTTTTGTTTCCTAATCAAGTTAATTAGAAGAAGTGCTGTGGGAGGCAGATTGACAGCAGCCAGGGACTGCCAGTCCACTTAACACAAGCTGCTGGGGGCGATACGCTGCCAGCAGAAATTGCCATCGTTATTTGGGTCAGCGGAGTGTCAGTAGTGACTTGAGGTTGTAGCATGCCGCCGGGCAAGCCATTCAACACACATTTGCAAAATTTGGCATAATTCCGTTGCACTTTTAGTTTTTCTCTAACAGGCACAGCGTCGTAAACTTTTTCGTGGTCCCTTGTTGCTGGACAGAATACTGCATATGCAGGCTGAAAGTGCTGTGCCCCTGGACAGAGAACCAGCAGGACCAGAAAGTTTACTTATACGAGTGAATTGAAGAAATAACATGAATACGAACTTACAACACTGTATTACATGTAAAGAAAGGAAAAGGGATGAGAGGTGTAGGGGTTACTGTTCCGTGCTGGCGTCAGGGTTAGCATTAGCTGCCATGGTTAAAGGTTTGCCTGAAGGATTAATGTTTCACATTAGGGTTAGATTTGGGTGTTAGCATCAGTGGTTGGGGTAGAAGTTGGGGTTTAGCGTTAAATTTAGCATTAGCTTTTATAGTTAGCTTCAAGATGTACCATTTGTGTTATTGTTTGGGGTCAGTGCTAGGGTTACAGGTTAGATTTAGGTGAAGTCTTAAGAGTGAGGTGCGAGTGTTGAGGGTTATTATTCTAATCGGGTGGTAGACATGTCCTTTCCTTTATGTTAATAGAGCCTTTCCGTCCACTGGCATTCACATGAATGCCTTTAATGCTAAAGGGAATAAGAGATTGGATCAAAGGCTGGCAGGTAAAAAAAAAAGCAGACATGGTGCTGCTTGGTGTGGATTGTCTGTGTCCCATTGGAGCGCACTGGCTTGCAATGTGCTTGTCAGGTCATTCTGTCTGCCAGTTGGCTGCTGAGATCATCACCTGGAATGGACTAGTGCCTCAGTCTGCATAGAACCATTTGGAATAGCGCTTAGACCCTTCGGGAGGTTTACGGTGGAGTCCAATTAACATGCTGTATGAATTGGAATAACAATATTCCCCCCAGCAATTTAACACCATGTTTGAATGTATAAGGTATGGCATTTCAGCATCTATGAGCACCTAGGACACCGCTATATATTATATTTTTTCCTTTTTTGTGTTTCCCTTTACAACAAAATATTTCATAATCTAAATGTATCTTCACTATACTAATAAATAATGATTTTAATAACCAAAAAGCTAAAAGAAAACATAGTTTGGTGTGAGGGGTGGCATTGGTTAGACTTAGGTATTATAGTTTTACTTTGTAACCGTAACAGTTACAAATTGTAACAGTACTCATTTACAGCATGAGTGTAGGTGTTCGGGTTAGCAGTACGTTTAGAGGTGCAGTCATCCATTGTTTATCGCAGTTAAGTGCTTCCAGACCCGTCCGCGATAAGTGAATTTCTGCAAAGTAGGATTCAATAGGAATAAAAGGAATATTTTTGTAATTAGAGCATAGAAAACCTGTTTGTGAGTTTTTAAATATGTTTTTTTTTTACCATTATTAGAGCCCTGTAGACATTAAATAACACCCCTATAGTCACCTTTACACTTCTGTTATTCTTTGTGTATAGCACATTGCACTAATGCACAGGCTACGGAATCACTGTAGGGACATAAGAGACACCCACCGCTTATACCAGCTAATGTCTCATCGACATTATGGTTAGGGTTAGCTTTAAGAGTTAGGGGTTGGGGTGAAGTATAGAATTAGGTTTAGAGGTAACGTTCGGTGTTAGGGTTAGATGTTAAGTGTTGTATTTAGTTCTAGAGGTAAGGTTAGGAGTGGTGGTTAGCATTTGGGTATGGGTTAGAGTTAGGTGTCAAGGATACGATTAGGATTAGCTCGGGGTTGAGGTTGTGTTTAGAGTAAAGGTTAGCCTTAAAAGTTTGGGGTAGCTTTTATAGTTAGCATTGACATTAGTTGTTAGGGTTCATGGTTGTGTTTTGGCATTCAGGTTAGGTTTACGGTTAGCAGCTAGGGGTTAGGTTTGGGTTTGCGTTTGCCTTCAGGGTTTGGGTTGGGGTTAGAGTTACTTTTCCAACAATTCCAACATTAGGGGTTAGGGTTAGATGTTGGAGTTAACTTTAGGTGATAGCATTGGCCTAAGAGGGTGCAAAATATTACAAAATTAACATTTTCCCCCATACTGTCAGCCTTGTCATTGAACTGTTGCAAAGTGTGCATAGAAAGTGAGTTGATGCATGGAATGTTAAAGCCATTTACCAGCATGGTGGCGCTGAATGATGAGCAGGAATCCTTTATTAATGTCCTGACTTTTCATTGCCATCACATTGGACCAATCGCTCTCAATGCCTACTGAGCGACAACAAAAAATGCCTTGCAAATGTATTTGCTTCTGCAGATGTTCTCGATCGGTTGCCAGGTTATTTTCATGAATAAATAACTTGCTTGCTATGGTGACAGAAACACACATACATGCATCAAGTGTTGAATTTAAGGCTTTTGGGTAAAAACACCAATTTCTGACTGTGCTCCAGTGATTTTTACACTCTGGCAGATTTCCGTTTATTTATTTTTTTCCCCAACATGCTCTCTCGTTAATAAATCAGCTGGAAATGTTTTCCCCATCGCAAGTAGAGGATGATAAAAACAGTTGGAGATGAAAGTAGTTTTTTATCTTTTCTTGTTGTTTGTGAAACAAAGCTAATGCAAGACGTTATCAGAGTTTCAGTTTTGGCTGATTAGCTTTTTAAAGCGACAGTGTGTATCATTTGGTTTAAGACGACCGAAAGCAGGCATTGAAAAGCGGGCCTAAATTCAGGTTGTGCTAAATAAATGACGTGCACGTTGATGTCAGTGCACCACCACCTGTATAGATATGAAAAACATATTTTTACTGTTTTCATGTACATACTGTACCTCTGTTCCAAATCAGAGATGAAATATACTGAGTATCAATGTTTCCCCTAATTTTAAAAACCATCTGAGCATTCCTTGGACCTCTGTGAGCACCATTAGAAGTGCACACTGTAGTGTCACACCTGTCCAAAATCTGAGAACTGAGGTAGTCCAACTTCCACTCTGTCATATTTTATGAGTGGTTTCAAGGAGGATTCTACAATATAGCTTCCTTTAATCTAAACCTCAGGCAAAACAAGTCATGGTCTCATACAATTAACTATCTGAATCTTGCAAAAAAAAGTTTAGAATAAAATTTTTCATTTATTTTCTGGTTTACCATTTATTTTGTTAATTATGTATACTTGAATTTCCTTATTTGACTTTCACCTTTTCTTTGCAGCCTGTTGTGGCACTATTTCATCCTGGAAATTTGCTTGAAATTGATGCCATATTTGTTGTACAGGGTCAGGCAAAATGATCTGACGCATTTGTAGGTTAAATAAAAGGCAAATAAAGTAAAGAAACAAGAAAGTGTTTTTATTTTCGAAAAGTACATATAATGCCATTCTGTTTCATTATGTTTTAAAAATGAAATCAGTCAAATGGGATCCATTATTGTCCACACACTCAATGCAGATCCAGTAGCTGTGAAGTTGGTAGCCCATAACAAGATGGTGTTTCCAGCTGGTACGGGATCACGTCTACCAAGATTGAAGTGCAAACGGAACGCTCGTTGTGTTGCAGTTACAGATTCCTTTGTTTTTATAAACATTTCCACAATGAAAGCGCGATGCTCCCCAGTCCAATTCATGGCAGCAACTGAAAAAGAAACGAAAAACAATGGCATTATAAAGAAACAAAATGGCATTATATGAAAAAAATGGCATTATATGTACTTTGCAAAAATAAAAACACTTTTTTGTTTCTTTACTTTATTTGCCTTTTATTTAACCTACAAATGTGTCAGAACATTTTGCCTGGCCCTGTATATGTTTACTTTTGTGTAAATTTTTAAAAATCCAATAAAAATCATCTCAGTCAACCTCCCGGTCCCTTCGGCAACACAAACTCGGCATAAATTATGCAGGGTCACGCCACACACTCAGTCCACACTTTTTACTCCGAAAACTCACTTGCTACTTTGGCTTTGCGCCATGTTTTTTGGAACATCCCTTTTTCGTTCAAAAAATAAATAATCTTACCCAGTTTCATCTCTTGTTCTTCTGTTCGCACATACTCCGACAGACAGGCCTCCTTAAAAGAACCGCTTTTTTTACTTTGGCTTGGTGAGTGGATGTGATACTGCCTGTTCGTTTTGCCATAATACCAGGCTAGCCAACCGCATTTAGCTGTTTTAACTTGGCTGCCTATTAGCTGTATGCTAACCTGGAAATTAAAATATGTATGTGCAAATATGAACTATATTTTCTCACAAGGTGAGCATATTTTTGAGAAATGATGCACCCTACAGAAACAGTGGCCACACTTTGCAAAAAATGCTGTAGTTTGCACGGAATTTGCAATATTTGTAAATAATTATTTAATATTATTATTTCATATTTTCTAGTATTTTTTCTGTAATTCATCAACAATTACTAGACACTTTTTTCAGCTTTTTTTGTCATTAATGTTAATTACTTTAACAATTCTTAGAGCAGTATACACTAGTATTTCCTATTTGCATTTTTTTTATTGCTTTATCATTATGTATGTTGTTTAACAATAATAACAATACATTATTGAATCTAAAATTATAATACTATAACTATTCAAGATTTGCTGAAATTATTATAATAAAATATTCCAATATAATTGCAATAACAATAAAACAAGTGTTTTCTACTTTCATTCATTTTTCAACTCCGCTTCATCCTAATTGTAGTGTGCTGGAGCCTATCCCAGCTGACTTTGGGCAAGAGGCAGAGTACACCCTGGACTGGTCGCCAGCCAATCAAAGGGCACACTCACATTCATACCTATGACAATTTGTCGCCAAGTTACGTGGTGCTTTAGAGTCGCCAATTAACCTAACATGCATATTTTTGGAATGTGGGAGGAAGCCGGAGTACCCGGAGAAAACCCACGCACACACGGGGAGAACATGCAAACTCCACACATCTCCAATGGAGATTCAAACCCAGATCTTCCACATTTCCTGACTGTGTGGCCAACATGGCCACTTTACCACCGTGCAGCCCCTGTTTCTTACTTTTAAAAATGTAGTCAAGTAACATTATTGGACTGGGACATTTCTATGTAATATGTTGTTTCTTTGTTTACTTGTATTTGATGTTATTATTGTGATTACTATCATTTTTATTTCATTTTAACAATATATAATTATTTCATAAATAATACTAGAACAAAATATTATAGTAATTATATTTATTTTGATATTTGATATTTTAGAATTTGTTCATTTTCTGTGCCGAAAGAAATGTATGCCTAATTGTATAGTATAAATTGTATAAATGGTTACTGAAAAAAACTAAAATAGGCAGTTTTCCTGAATTATTTTTTCAATTAATCTTTGTATGTTCTCATGTGAACAGATTGTCAGGTGACATTGTACCTTGATTGATGTGTCCTTCATTAATCAGAGCAAAGCAAGTTAATTGCCGGTGTCAGGTATTAACCCGGCATTAGTGAATTGACTCATGATGACTCATAAGAATGCCAACAACTGATGTCCGTGTTCAATCACGGACACCCTGACCTCCATACCGCTACACAAAATCTGAAAAGAATAAATACAGCCAAAAATGAAGACTTTCGCCTCTGTGGGGGCTTCACCAGCAATTTTTCATTAAGATTTATTTGTTGCTCTGACCCGCAGACACACCGCGTTTGGCAGAACTATCCATCCCTCATTTGTGAAGGCTCAAATGAAAAAAAACCCTCGGATGCAGGAGTGTGCACCCAGACCACAAATACTTCCACTCCTTTTGAAGGAAAAACTGCACATCATCCACAATCCTTATATAAGGCATGAACACGTCTTTCTCTTTTCTGTGCAATCTAAAGATATAAAAACAGATAAAAAGAGACAGCTCTTTACTGCACGTAATGGAATACATCTACGCCGCCTACGAATACCGCCATTAAAACACCTTCAAAAACTTCCCACACGGTTTTATGGTTTTATATACATGCTGTGACCATGTAGCAACAGGCACATTCGTGATAACATGCATTGCTTACAGTATTTTGTCATATTTTGGTCTCTTTAAGCATTACCCAAACTTCCTTCCTAGGTGCATTGATTTCACATAGCAACATAGAAACGAACGCATGCGCCTTGCATTAACTTTTCCAAACTCACAAGTGAAAACAAAGCAGCACTAGCAGCAGCTCCAATAGTGGTGGTGGTGGCCTGAGGCACTGTGAACGCAACACTGACATGCTGCGGGCGAGTGTGTGGTGAAGCTAGGCGCTAGCCGGTGTGGTGTTGCAGGGTGTCAATATGCCAGTACAGTAATTATTTAGCGTAACAATGATAATAATAATAATGTCACTGTAGCTTGGTTAATATGCACATCATATTAAACGTAAATGGAGCGTTGTTGGCGCACAGAAAAGAGAGACACTTGTTCATGTCTCACATAAGGATTGTGGATGATCGGCAAAATTCCAAAAGAAGAACAGTTTTCCTTTTCCTTGAGTCATGTTGACGGCCTCTGATCAAACACTTTTTTGGTTGGGGGACTGGTCGTGTTAGCGCCGTCTACACACATCCTTTTTTTTTGTTTTCTGCATGCTTTTTGCTGTTATCTTAACACTGGTCCATGTCTTTGGTCCATATAGTGTTCCCATTTGAGCTCAAGTGAACCAAATTGCAGCAGAGTTCATTCGCGAGCGGACCGAGACCCATCTCTCAAGAGGTCTCGGTCCATTTATTTGATGCACACCAGGGTTCAGATTATCACAAATGCACCAGAGTTCCCTTTAATTCATCCAAACATGACAAGTGTGAATGCATCCTCAATGATGCCGCAGCGTAAGCGGTAGAGAGTAGAGCCGACACCCTGCTCTGTGATGTTCACATTTCATATCTGCTTCTGCCCAGGAGCTTGCCGTTTTTAAATTATTGAGCAGAACCTCTCTTCATTTTGTCTGTCTTGTCTTTTTTATGATTTCTGTCCATCGTCTGTTTTTCCTTTCTCTTTGGCTGGAGCCGAGGCTCTTGTGGAGACTCAAATGGCGAGCCTTTGAAGGGGCACATTGGGAACGTCAATTAATTCCAACGTTTACTCGAGCTGGCCGCGCCGCCATTGTTCGTAAGATGTTTCATCTCCGCTGTGCCACAGGGCAACTTTTTTTTTTTATGTCGCTGTCTTCCATGCCACCAGTTTTAGCAGACTGCTCAAAGATTCAGGATACATCAGGATTGACACAAAGGAAAGGAAATGACATAGTTGAGGCATCACAGAAAGACGGTATATTCCATCATATTTCTTTACTGCTTACAATCCTAACAGTTCACCTAGTAGCTACATTCCGATGCCCTTTTCAACCCAACACTAACCTAACCCAAGACCTTTCTCCAACCTCTACTTAACACTCCCTCCAATCACCATCCTAACTTTGCCTTCTGGGTTGTCGACCTTCAGATCTCGACACGCCGAGCCCCTGCATGGATAAGGTGTGCAACCACGGCGCGGTGTGCGTGGTCAAAAACAACGAGCCCGTGTGCGAATGCCCAGAAGCCTGCCCACAAACGTCAGACCCGGTGTGTGGATCCGATGGGCACAGTTACGGCAGCCCATGCGAGATGCGAGCCATGGGCTGCGCCTTACAGAAGGCCATCCACATTCAACACAAAGGACCCTGTGGTGAGTAGCTGCATGTTTGGAGCTTGCATAGTTCTTCTGTATCAATGACCCCGAAAGTTGACTTGGCAATTTTCCTGATTTGGAGGTAGTATCACCTGTATGTTTCTGCAATTCCGAGACTGAGGTGTGAAGTAAGCACCCCACACATACCGTACTGACCCAAATATAAGACAACATTTTTGTCTTATATTAGTGGGTCTAACCATTCTTCCTACCACTCACACACATACAGAATCAGTGACCTGGAGAGATGCGGCCTTAACACAAGAGAGACCCGCTGGGCTGAGGAAACGTGTCTCAAAAGGTTGTTAGCAAAGATGAGGCATTATGATGCCAATTTTAAGATTATTGCCAGTGTCATCAAAAGAAGAAATATGAAATATGATGTCATCTGCAATTGAAAACATGATCTCTGATGATGGAAGATGCTAGACATGACAGCACCACTATACTGTAGAGGTCTGGTCTGGAAGAATTTACCTCTACAACATGTTCTGGGAAAAATAATAATAATAATAATAATAATAGCAAATAACAATAACAAAATAATAATAAATAATCACAAGGTTGTGCATCACTGGGGGGTAATGATTCAATTTTTCTAATGGGGAAAATTTAATTACAAATAAAAAAATGCAAAGACCGCCTTAACTACAGCCGTATTACCCTGACCGTAATATAAAATATTGTTTTCAAATAAAAATGCCATTGCCACTGCAAGCGGCCAGTTTAAACACGGTGTAGTGAATCATTTTTAATGCAAACTTCCTGCAGAACTCGCGTAAGATCATGCTGCATATAAACGTGCACTTTCAGAGTGATGCAACCTTTAGGGATTGATCTCAAGTAAAAAAGCCTCTTCTATCATGCAGGACAAACTCTTGGTCTGTCGACTTTTTGTTTTTTTTTTGTCTGACCTATAAGCAGCGATACACGTTAGTCCAGATGAAACAGAAAACGGAGCATACTTGTGTGTAATTGGGCTACATGAGTCACTTGGCATTATCTGGCTGTGTCGGCGCATTCGCTAATCATTAGCACGCAGGGGAGGACAACGGCGGCGGAGCTTCAAGTAGAACAAATATCTCCAGATCCACTTTGCAGACACACAGACCCGAGTAGAGATTTACAGCTTGTTAAAGCCACTCAGTGAATACTCTCGATGCCATCTTGGCAGGCCAATTATCCCGCAGGCGCCACTGGTGATTGAGTGTTTTGTTTTTTGTTTTTTTTGGTCTTCTCACTTTTCACACGACTAAAGTACGGCAGTTATCCCCCCCGCCGGCCCGACTCACTCAATATCCCGTTCACTGCAATGGATTCTTTATTTGCGTTGCATATTTGGCGCAGCCTATAACCATGAGAATCCATTCGATGACCTGGAGTATTGTCACTTTGCAGGTGTGAAAGCATCCACGTAACATTTGCAAAACATTTTAATGGCATATCTAAAAACTCTATTAACTTTAATATCAGATTAAATTAGATTAGAACTAATTCGATTAGATTAGAGCTTCATTGATCCCTTGGGTGTGTGCCTTCCGGTCTCAATAGCAGCAACACCATATGCAGTAGATAGGACAGTAACAATAGCAGCACAGCATGCAGAGTAAAAATGGGAAAAAAATAGCAACAGAGTAAAAATAAAAACAGCTGTGAATATACAATATCAAAATATACTGTACATAGCAAAAGCCAAACTATGCAATGCCCATTGTCCATTCTAAACTGGCCATATCTGTACGTATGTACACTAAGCAAGAATGATCAGTGGAAGCTTAATGTTCAGTGTTCCTCCCTCATTACGCATTCTTATTCTTTTTTTTGTCATTTTTGAGAAATTGCACTGATACATGTTAAACACAAGAAGTGAACTGACTCTCTGCTGAGACGCTGAAAAGAGTTTTACAAGAATAGCTTTAATATTAGCAGAATAAGTTTGTTTGTCTATACAAGTATGTGCCCTGCGATTGACTGGTCCAGGGTGTACCCTGCCTGTCGCCTGAAGTCAACTGGGGTAGGTTTCCAGCATACCCACGACCCTAGTGAGGATAAGCGACATAGAAAATGGATGGATTAGCAGAATAAGTGTTAATATGACAAGGAAAAAGTCATAGGTTTATAAGAAACAAAGCCCTTACTTTATGAGAATAAAGTTGGACTACCATCCATCCATCCATTTTCTATGCCGCTTCTCCTCATTAGGGTCGCAGGTGTATGCTGGAGCCTATTCCAGATGACTTTGTGCGACAGGTGGGGTACACCCTGGCCTGGTCGCCAGCCAATCGCAGAAGTTGGACTACTATTAAAAGAAATAGATTTGGGTTATTCTCCAAGACCATCCCAACTAGTGAGTAATTAAGATGCTCATAAAAATGTTAATTTTTACTTGGGCTGTCAAAAATAGTGCGTTAACGGTGGTAGCTAATTTATTGAACTAATTACGTTAACATTTTTAGCATCATTAACGCATGCGTATCATGTCAACCCACATTTCTTGTCAACTCACGTTATAACGGCAGATGGAGGCACAATCGTGTCTCCACAGAGTCACACAGAGTCTGCCGCACTTTAAAAACATTATTCTGACCTAAACATATGAACACCAGTGCAATTCCAATATCATATATGTGTCTTCAACTCACAAACACGTCTCTGGTCAGCTGGTCCTGGGAACGACACTTCTTCATTGTCACTAGACGACAGCAAGGTGCATTCACTGACACTTGGTAAATCACATCAACATCTTTATTATGCGTATACATGTAGTCTAAATAAACAGAAAGACAAAGAAAAACCCAGAAATCCCAGAAAATACATGTAGACTTAAAACATGTGAATTCATCTTAAGTTACGTGGTATCTTTGAACGCAACTCTTCATGGCTCATAATAACACGGTTAAAGTGTGAGTCAAATGTTTTGCTACTATTAAAGAGACTAGTGTAAGGCAAATACATTTTCAGACATGTGTGCTATCTTTTCGAAGGAGATGTGTTTTCTCTGATTTTCAGAGAAAAACAACAATAAAAAAGCTATTTTGTGTATTTTTATTTTATTTATTTATTTTTATAAAGTCCTGATTTTATGAGAGAGAAGCTGTGGAAAATGCAGAACTAATAGGCCAGTAGTCCAAATTGAAATTTGAATATAAAGGAATTGCATTAGCAGATAAATATGGGATCAAAAATGTAATTGTCAATGGTTTTCTAAAGGACATTCACAAGGAAAAATATTATGCTTTTTGACCATCCATCCATGCTTTTTCTATGCCGCTTATCCTCATTAGGGTCGCGGTTATGCTGGAGCCTACCCCAGCTAACTTTGGGCTCAAAGCGGCGTACACCCTGGACTGGTCGCCAGCCAATGGCAGGGCACATATAGACAAACAACCATTCACACTCACATTCATACCTATGGACAATTTAGAGTTGCCAATTAACCTAACATGCATGTTTTTGGAATGTGGGAAGAAACCGAAGTACCCGGAGAAAACCAATGCACGCACGGGGAGAACATGCAAATTCCACACAGAGAAGCCCGAGCAGAGATTTGAACCCAGGTCTCCTGACTGTGTGGCCAACATGCTAACCACTCGATGCTATTTTCTAGGGTTGTCAAATTGAAGCATTAATTGTGATTAATTAATTACAGTCATATTTTGTGTGTTTTTTTAATTGAGTTAATCAAATTTTCAGTCTCTAACTTTACTGTTTCTGTATGTAAATTGCCTTTTTATAAAATCCGTTTTTATGTGTTGGGCTTCTTGTGCTTGAGTTGTTGTGGGGGGCAAACAATGGTCAGTCACGCCCTGAGGTGGACATTGATTGGCTGTCTTTGTGTTTGGGCATGTTTAGCACCAGCTCTCATTGTAGTTGAGAGGGCAAGGTGAGGAGCAGAGAGTAGTGGAGAGGACATGTGAAAATGGAGGAGCATGTGAGTGTTGTCGCTCCAATGAATGGGAAATTTACATTTCGCAAAGCATCCAGTCGCGAGTGCAGCCACAGTTAACGTTAGCAGCAAAGAAATTAATTTACCCAGCCATAGCAAAGCTCTTTGCCATGAGAACACCCTGCATAGGAACGACCGACAGGCTGCCGAATGTTCTTACCAAGTGGCTATGCGATGAACTACAGGGCGATAAAGATAGTGGAAGACGAGGTATACAGAGGTGTTGCAAACTGCGTCCAATGACCCATCATACAAGCTACCGTGCGGGACTACAGTGACGACCAAAATCAGTAACATGTACAACAGTTTAAAGAGAAACGAACTTAAGACTATTGCGTGGACCTGATGTTTTATTTTATTTTTATTTTGTAATACACAGCAATATTCGCCCCTAGTATTGGAAACTAAAGGTTGCAGGCAGCACTTGGAACAAGTCTCAAATACCTTAGAAGGTAAATGGCTAGGATTGCGTCTGTTCAAGTCTGTTTATAGCAATAAAGCTCCTTTTTTGTTACACGTCAATATTTTGATCACAATAATGTAATGACTTTAAATGAAAATACCTCAAGGTGAAGGCTTTTCTCAGCAATTTTTAGGTGAGATTAAAAAAGGTTAATTAGATCAATTAAATACATATTGTAATTAATCTCTCCATTGTTTTAAAATCTCTTGACAGCACGAGCTTTTTGTGTAGCTTTGCAATTTTAGCTAATTCAAGGAGGAGGTATGGCCATCATAAAATATTTTAAACATGAATATCCTCTCAAAAGTCCCATCTCTTTTAACTAAACACAGCAACTATAGTAGACAATCAGTAATAGCCGAGACTTGGAAAAAGAGTTTGATTAAATACAGAAAAAGAGCATGATTAAATACACTTTGCTTCTTCCTACTCGTTTTCTGACAGGTTGAAATGTGCAAATGTGTGATGTGTTTCAATGTAACTGTGTTAAGCATGTTCTAAATAAAGTAAACCATTGCCATTACCAGTATGCGTTTGCTAGGCCACTTGTTTTGTAACACAAGGACAGGTTTGATGCTGTCCCTGCATTAAGTATAGATAACAGTTTTTTAAGGCCTTCCTGTGCTTGGCATCCCTCACATTCCCTTGCAATTGAATATGCAACAGAAAATAGAAAAACCCCGCTGCTCGGCTGACAGAGATACCAGAAATTGACGTGCCACACCACAGGTAAATGAGTGTCAGCAGTAATGTCTTTATGTGACAAAGCAGACGCCCTTTGTGAAATTCAGCCCAATGGATGTTTCTTGGCTTTGTGGCAGCGTCGCCCTAACAATGCTGATCCAGCCTTCATCAACGTGCCAGGAATTAGCCAGCTGAGGACCGATGGCCGTGATCATGTGGGGTTATTTCTTGGCTGTTTGTGCAGCTTTGTGGGGGTGAAATTGTAAAATGATTAGCTGTAATCTCAGCTAATTATCACAGACTATTTCGTCTGCTAACACTGCTTATGAAGAAGAAAAGGGGTCCCAGTGCCAGGGAAACTTAGGAAGAGTTTATTTGTATGTTGTTTAAAATAATATCCGATGATGCAATATATATATATTTATATATTTTAAATGTTTCCAACAATAGATATACGTTAGCACTAATTAATTCAAACTGTGTAGAAAATGACTATATTTCTACTGATATGTATTATTTACTGTATACTAAGTATTATAGCCGCCTCCGTCACTCACTGAAGTGTCAAGCTCCGGTGCTTTTGTTGTTACTATTACAGATTTGTGCATAGAACAAAACTTTCTCCTTAAACGCCACCGTCAGCTTCATCTTTAGACATGCCATGTCTTTTTGTAATGTCTCTTTGCTTATGATGTCTACTGTGACACATGGTGTGATTAGTCATAGGAACGGTATTTAGGCACAAGCGATATTTTTTTCCCTGAAGGGCTCTATCTGAGGTGATTATTTGGGATCATGGTGTTTCTGAGCATGGAGGTCACTATTTTCGGAAATATGGAAAAATACTTAATTCATATTAGAGTTTTCCATCAAGCAATATAAGGTTTTATGCACCTCCCTCTGTGTGTGTGTGTATGTGTGCTTGTGTGTGTACGCGTGAGATTCAAACATGATTGTATATCCTTCTCCAAGGCTATAAAAACAATATGTCGACTATCTGTGTAACTCAGGAGCAACCTTTTCGCAATATGACTGACATTTGTGATTATTCTTAAGATGTTGTTTCCTCAGTCCCACTCATCCCCTCTGGTGTTTTTTTTTGTTGTTGTTATTTTTTTGGGTAGGTGGTGGGTGACCTTGTCGCCTTTTCTCGGTGGACCGGGAGGTGCGCTTGGTTAATAGACGCCTCAGCTGGATAACCGTCACCTCAGAAAAAGGGTCACTCGTGCGCCTTTTGCCAAACAGATGGAGCTGAGATGCTCGAATGATGTGAGAATAGGGAAAATAACAACCTTCTCCTCACATACAAGCTCAAAATGATATAGACATACGTGAGACCATCAGCATGACATCGTTTGGAGGTGGTAATGATTGGAGAGGAGGAAATAGATGATCGTAGGTCGTCCTGGTTCACTTAGTGCCTGCAGCATACCACACACCTTTGGGACTATTCCAGCAATACTACAAACAGCTCTCAGAAACATCTATCCTTATCTAGCGACAAACAACATGCCATTCACTGTCGTAACTATCCCAGCGTGATTTACTACAAATGTCCCAAGTATTTCCTGATTACGGTACCTAATGTGAAGCAGCAAGCAACACACCATGCATTACCATGACAACCCTACCAAATCTATACTGTTTTGTAATTCTTAAAAACCAAACCATACACTGTCATGACTATCCCAGCATCATACTACAAACAGCCCTCAACAACGTCTCACTGTCGTGACCACCCCAGTGCTACAAACGCTTTACTACAAACGTGTAAAAACAGGATCAAAGATATCTTGATTTCTCGCAGCAAGCGGCATGTCATGCACTGTCGTGACTATCCTGGTCTTATAGTACATAAAGTGCGTTTCCCCAATTTTAATTGTAGTAAATGGCATGTCATGTAATGTCAGCCGAACGCTACAAACACCCCTCAACAAATCTGTGCTGATTTATCTATTTCTAACAACAAGCTGCCTGTCATGCACACTCGTGGTGTTTCCAGCGTAATACGACAAACGTCCCTCAACATCACTGATTTTCCCCATTTCTAGCAGCATAGCATGCACTAGCCTGACTATCCGAGCGTATTTAACCACAGCCATCCTGCAAACATTCTGATTTCTAAATTTCAAGCAGAAAATAGCATACCATGCACAGCTGTGACTATTTAAATGTGTTTTACGACAGGGGTCACCGACCCGTCGATCACGAGGTACTGGTCGATCTTTGGGACTTTACAGTTCGATCGCGAGAATGTTGGTTGTGCAGGTTTACGGCCAAAACCAGGGATCTCGGTCTCAAAAGGGTGTTGGTGACACTCCATCCATCCTGATTTTATAGTAGCATGTCATGCACTGTCGAGAAATCATCTTCATTGGCTTTGTCGAACACCGTCCACAGACCATAGAAAACGGACAGACGGGGTGAGTGCTGCTCAGTACACTCAGAATAAGCGATAAAAGTGAGTCCTCGGTATCCATCAAGCTAGCTGATGAGCAGTGCCAGGCTCTCATTAAAAGCAGCCACTGGCATTGGGACCAGTCTTCTTTTTTATAGCAGTACACTGGAGAGTTCTTCAAATGTCGTTTGTCAAACTTCTAAAAAAGCTGTGTGGCGTCGCTCCACCGCCCTCCCTCAAAGTACTGATTGATGGAGTGTCTGTTGGAGTGTTTCAAACTTTTTACTAGTTTGAGCTCTTTATAGAGCTCGGGTAGTTCCAAATGTCTTCACTTGATGCCGACTCTGCTCCTGGGAATTTTCAGGACTTAGTCATCATTTTTTCCTCATCCTTGTCTTTAGATCTGAACCTCAATAGAGATCTATCTGTGGAGAAGGGTTTTTTTTTTAAGTTCTTATTCAAATGAACAGAATTTGCCTCAGGTAGCCTGTGGTTAAATGTGACTGTATATATTACTGTCAATATGGAAACTTACACTTACACTCCGGTCACTCTTTTCGTTCTAGATGAGGCCTGTGCCAACTGCTCTTTCGGGGCAATCTGCGATGCCCAGAGCGGGCTCTGTGTTTGCGCTACAGAGTGTGTGGAGTCCCACCAGCCCGTATGTGGAAGCGACGGAACCACCTACAATAGCGAGTGCGAGCTGCATGTGCGGGCCTGCAAAAAACAGATGGATCTCCGAGTGGTCAGCCAGGGAGAGTGCAGTAAGTACTGCACTAACACATCACCTTCACCTGCCGTATGTCCTAATTATGTCATACATATACAGTACAAGTCAAAAGTTTAGACACACGTTCTCATGCTGTTGAATGAGAAGTTGTCTCCAAACGTTTGACTGGTAGTTTGTGTGTATTTCCTCACAGAGCTAACCAATGGGCATCACTTGTTTTCTTGGAAAATATATTTTTTGTATTGGATACATCACAGCATGTCATGCACTGTCGTGACTATTTCAAAGTGTTGTACTACAAATTACCCTCAACCGTATTGTCCTGTTTATCTAATTCTGAATGGTAAGCAACATACTAAGACTGTCTTGACTATTCCGATGTGTTTTACAAAAAAAATCTCTCGACAAAGTATATCCTGATTTTGTCATTCCTAAAGACAAGCAGCGTATAATACACTGCATGACAATTTGAGTGTCATACAAGAAATAGCCCTGAACCGAATTCATCTCGAGTTCCTAATTTTTAAGGACATTCAGCATGCCATGCATTTCTGTAACTATTCCAGCACAGTTCAACTGTACAAACAGCCGTAAACTTCAGTCCAGCCTACTTTCCGATGTCTTTTAGCAAACAGAGTTTCATGTACTGTTGCGACGATTCCAGTGCGTTCAGTGCAGCCTTCGGTTAAATATTTCCCAATTCTTAAAAGCAGCGAGCATGCCATGCAGTTTGGTAACTTTTCCAGTATAATAGAACAGCCCACAAACATCACTTTCATAACTGTTCCAGAGTTGCACACGTTTCCATTTTTTAGCAGCAATCAGCATGTCATGTACTGTTGGGATTAGGCCTGTCACGATAATCAATAAATCACTTAATCGCACGATAACTAAAAACAAACTTAATAATCTCACTGGCCTCAATAAATTGCCATGTGCATGCGTGTTTGTTTTCCTCCTCTCTCTCTGCCAAACAGGCTGGATGACAAGAGGGTTCACTCTGTGCCTCTGTCTCAACACCTGGGTGCATTGGTTGTATAGCGGAATGAGCAGAGTGAGTGAACCCTCCTGTCAGTCATTCAGTCTCTCGGTCCCAGTGGGTGGAGTTGGGGCTGCTAGCGAGTGCTGCAGCCTGGAAGTGAGCAAACATGAATGACGGCACAAAAACGATGGTTTCTAAGGTGAATGCCACAGGCCCAGTGTGAGAATATTTCAGTTTTAAACTGAATTAACAAGGTGAGCCCATCGATATGTCGCATTTGTTGAAAAGTAGTGGCGACGAAGAGGGGGAATATAACCAAATTTCATGTGCACCTCAAACACGACCATCCTGTCCAGTTTTCCCAACTGGGAACAAAAAATGCTGCTCGAGGTGCAATGGAGTCTTCATTCCGACAGTCAACACTCACTGAGGCGTTTGGTCGGCAAAGTAAATATCAACAAAACAGCGCAAAATGGTGCACGCTCACAGACAGTGTTGTATGCTACATGTTGAGCCTTCCTCTTAAGGAATAATACCCTGTGTCCATTGTTTATTGAAGTGCAATTTTGTTTATAAAGTCTTGATACTCTTATTTATTGTTTTTATTGTTGTGTGTGTTTTTTATCGGAGTGCTTTTTTTCTTAAGAGAAACAGGGTCTATTTTCTGTTTTTGGCTCTGACTTTTATTTAAGTGCAATTAAGTGCAAAAGAGTCTGAGAGTCTATTTTATTTTCATTCTTTTTTTGTCTTTTTTTGTTTTTTAATGTATTATGTTGTTTGTTTGTTTATTTTATTTAAAAGTTCTGTTGTTTATTGATTTTGATAGTGTACTCGCATTATCATGCCATATATGTATTATAATTACATTAATGAAAGAAACGTTCTCAAAATAATGTTGACAATAATATCGTTTATCTGCAATAATTTGTAGGTCATTATCGTCCAGCAAAATTTGCTATTGTGACAGGCCTAACTGCAATCTTTTATTACGAACTGCCCGATAACAAACCTATCCTAATTTACTAATTTCAAGCACCAAGCAGCATTTCATTTACTGATTTGACTAGGGATGCTACGATCAGGGTTTTTCAGAATTCCTGGCTGCACCCCTGCTATTGGCTATGTGATCTGAAAGAAACAACGACAAAATGACCACAACCCTTGCTTCATCAGTTCTTCTTCATTTTACAACTAAAGGTACCTTTGTTTGGACAAATATAACAATGACAACAAAGATAGCTCAAAAGAGTAATTTTTTTTAGCAGTACAATGCTATACTGTAGCTATGTAAGAACTTAAGTGATTTTGGTTATTATCAAGAAAACCATGGAAGTTGCTAGATATCAGCTCTTAAATTAAACTCTTATGAGCTATATTTGTTATCATCATATATTGTCCAAACAAATGTACCTTTACTTGTACCAGGCATTAAAATTCCACCGCTGACAAAGGCTGTTCATCTCGTCTTGCGAATTTTGCTTAGCCTTCTGACTGTCAGGCACATACGGGCGAGTGATGAGTATGTTAGCTGCCGACTGATGCTGCACCATGAGTCTCGAAAACTCACCATGCTCTGCCAAGTGTTTGTTCTTCAAACGCTGTGTTAAATGAAAGCTTATTAACGTGCTAGTGCCGTCAGATATTTTTCGTGACATGTTTTTCATTTTATATCACTCTCACAAATGGCAGGTAAGTTCCACATGGCAGACATGTTTGTTTTGGCACACCTGCATAGTGTGAAGGAAAGTGGGCGAGGGACACTTCTCCAAGACGTTAGAGCAAGACACTACATTGCACAAAGGCATCACGATAGGCTGCGGGCTGCAGGCTACAATGGTACTAGCCAGAGGGATCGGCTTTTGTGATCGGCATTGAAAGGAAATTATTGGCGTCTGCTGACCATATGATTTTCCTAATTTCAAGGAGCAAGCAACTTATCCTTCATGGTCATGACTATTCTAACACAGTTTACTACAAATTGACCATTATATCTTCACTAGTTTTGTAATTCTAAGCACATGTGGAATATCATGCCCTGTCATGACTCGTCCATCAAATACTTTCAGTGTCTTTCTTCTGCTTTGTTGCATCCACAGTTCAAGCATGTGATTCTAGCTAAGTGCTTTGATTCATCGAAGAATTTGACACATTTTGGCTTCAATTCAATACAGATTTTTAAAGATAGTCCTGTCACGACCAACCTTAAAGCAGAACCGATCTTTTGAGTCACATCACACCACGCTAGAGACAGGAATGACAGGATGTGGCGTTCACACTGCCTACCTAACTATTCCCTTTTAACTCACTGTAATGCTTCTCTTTGTGTGTTATTCAGAAACTTGTGGCAACACTGTGTGCGCCTGGGGTTCCCACTGTGTCCAAAGTAAATGTGAGTGCCCACAATGCTCGGGCGAATCCTTCTCCCCAGTCTGCGGGAGCGACGGCACCACCTACGAGAACGAATGCGAGCTCCGCCTGTCCTCCTGCGTGCAGAAGAGAAGAATTGACGTGGCGAAAGCCGGCAGCTGTGATGAAGGTAGGAAATGGACTTTGAAATGGCGTAATTATGTTAACCAAGCGGCCGTTGAAAGTGTGTAATCATCTTAATCAACTGACCTGCGCTACAGTATTTAGTCATCTGTGCTGTGTTGCTAATGGCCGCACATGCCACCCGCCGCATGCTAATGAACTGGCGAAGAGAGGATGAACTGTAACTGTGCAGCCATAAATACAACCCCATCGTGGGGATTGGCCATTCATTCTGGCTGATTAAAGGCAGATCATTTGGACATTTTCAAATCATTTTTTTTTCTCTTGTTGTGTGGTTGCTGTATATCAAGCACATGCACTAATTCTATTTTCCATGTCAAAAACCATGTGAAAGCGACTGCAACTTATAGAAGCCTGATTGCTCAATAGATTCAAGCTCAGTCAAAGAAGCGCGGCCTGTTCAAGAATGGTGGGCTGTTTCTAATATTTGACTTTCCTATTTGACAGAGTGAGGCAAAAGCTAAAAAGTATGTATGAACTGCAGAAAGCAGCATGCCATGCACTGTCAAATATCCTAGAATAATATGACAGAAACAGCCCTCAACTGAATCTGTCATGGTTTTATAATTCTTCATCTCGCAACATTCTATTAGTGTTGTTACGATCACCAATTTTGACTACAAACAGCCATTAGAGAAATCAGTCCTAATTTCCCACTGTCTAACAGCATGACATATAACGTTGTGAACATGCCATGAAAATTTTTATTACAAACGGCTCTTAATAACATGTTCTCGATGTCCAAATTCCCTAATCCTGAGTAGCAAGCCGTATGTGTTGTACTGTACCATACAATACTGTGTAGTGACTGTTCCATTGCCTTTTACTGCAAACGGCCCTCAAACCTGATGTCCCATAATACAGAAGCCTTCAACTAAATCTGTTTTCCTAAGTCCTAGCAGGTTACAAACGGCCCCCACAATTGAAAGCTTTAAGTCTCGTCTTAAAACCCACTTTTATTCTCTGGCTTTTAACTCGGCGTGAGTCGTGTGGTCCTCTGTGTCTTTTATTATTTTTTAGTTTTAATTGTTTTATTTATTTTAGTTTTTAAATTTAACTTACTTATTTATTTTTTACCTACTTCTTGGAATTTTTTGCTTTTATTGTTTCTACTTCCTGTTTAAATATTTTACCGTTGTACATTTCTTTGTTTTTATTTATTGGATTTTTTAGTTTTTACTGTAGTGATTTTTATTTATTATTTACATGTACATTTACATTCCCTTATTTACGTATTATTTGTGGTTTTGCTAGTCTGTGTAGCACTTTGGAAACAGTGTTTATAAAATGTGCTATATAAATAAAGTGGATTGGATAGGATACAGCATACCGGTGTGACTGTGCCAGTGTATACATTGTAGGGATGTCCGATATCGGCTTTTTTGCCGAAAACTGATATGCCCATATCGTCCAAAGCAGATGCCGATTGTTTCAATGCTACGGCGCATCGAAGCAGTGATTAAGGCAAAGGGATTCCCAACCAAGTATTGAAGATTGACATATTGTTTTGAAAGTAACATATTTTGATTGTTTTGATGTGCAAAAACTGAGAGGAAAATGGTGATTTCTTCACAGTATTGTAATTTTTTAAATTCATGTTTCTGTGGGTTGTATCAGCTAGAAGCCAAAAGTATGTAAAAATAAACAAAGAACTGCGTTACATTGATTAAATTGTGGGCCCTGAATCTATAATCTATGAAAGTTTAACTTTTTGAATGGAGTTATGGAAATAAATAAACTTTCCCAGAATATTCCATTTTTTTGGAAAGGGTAAAAATACATATATATATTTATTTCACTATTCATTTATTTCTGTCATCTTTTACATTTGTTTGTGTGCCCTGTTACTCATTATAGAAGCCCTGCTGTCCATTAACTTCTTCCCAAAGTGCGAAAGTGAATTGTTACGCCTGTAGCTCAGTCAGTTGTCTTAGTGTAGTGCTGTATTCCCAATGAATTATCTCTAATTCACTGAGCAAATCATATCTTGATTGGTGCTGACAGTGCCAAGCGAGTGTATTGCGTTCCCTTCCTCAAGCCCGACTCCACGGGGAGCGACGAGCCAACCTCTGGCTGTCACGCAGATGGCGGTGCACCGTCCCCCTGGTGGCTTTTGGGTGATCACAGTGAGCAGACAATATGTGAAGGAGAGCAGATTGGAGGCAGGTGGAGGAGTAAGGTGCAAATAGACACGAGATTAATCCACTTACGTTTCAACAGCTAGCTTGAGGTGTTTCTTTTCTTTTCTTTCTTTTCGTTTTACTTCGTTCTCATTGTCTAGCACATTGGCCAGGGGCCTGCAAGGCGAATCATGACGCCGAAACCTCTTGTGGTCCATTTAACATCATTTCATTGACTCAGACAGTGACCTTTTTTGGATGTAGAGCATGAAGAAATGTGCGAGTCCATCCCAACCCCCTCCCTCTGTGCGTCACACTCTGTAATTCATCTCTCACTCTGTCCACATTGTCTGCCAGTCGCCCAGCATCAGACCACTCCCGAGGGTCCTTCTCGCTAGGTCGCAGTGCCTGATGGGTTTAGTTTTTTTTCTCTTTCATTCTACGCCTCGTTCATACTGTCCCCAAGCATCCTCCACTTTCCATCACTTGCTCATTTTGATTCAGAGGCATACACAATAGAATCTCGTCTCTTTTTTGTGTGTGTGCTCCACAGCACTGAGCGCCTTGCCGGCTGCCTTCTTGTGTCTCTCCCCAGTTTTTTGTGCTCATCTCCATCAAAAATTGGACCTCTTGACAAAAGTGGCACAGGCAAGGGCAAATGTGATGTTGTCTGTAATCGATGCAACATGAGGCCTTGAGCCCTACTTCTTTGGATTTTTCACATCAAGTCACAGGAAGAAAGGTGATACGATTGTAAATTAAAGCAATTCTTTAGTTGATTATGACATAGCATAGTGGAGACTGTGACGCTAAAGAGAAGTCCAGCCAGTGGGTTAGACTGCTAACGTTGGCCACTAAACAGCTAACTGGCAACAAATATAGAGTAATTCATATATTTTATGATGGTAACAAGTTGACTGTAGAACTGACTATTTTAGTCACCACAGTGCATTTTATTACCATACTGGAATAGTCAAGACAATGCATGGCATGGTACTTGGTGGTCTGAATTGGGAAAGTGGGATAGATTTGGTTGAAGGCTGTGGGTTGTATTACATTGGAGTAGTTACCTCAGTGCATGGTATACTGCTTGATGATCGAAATGAGAAAACCAGGGGATACTTGACAAATTTATGCTGGAAAAATCTTTGCAGTGCATGGCATTCTGCTTGCTGTTATGTATTGGGAAAACAGGGGAGACGGTTATGGGACGTTAAAACGGGTGAGAATAGTCAAAACAGTGCATGATATGCTGCTTGGTGAAATGGGGAGTCAGAATAGGTTTGATTGAGGGCTGTTTGTAGTAAAACACACTGGAGTGGTCTTGACAGAGCATGGCATGCTACTTGCTGCTAGAAAATTGGGAAATCAGGATAGATCTGAATGAGAGCTGTTTGTATTATTACTGGGCGTGTTACGAGATCTCACATCTCAGGATTAAAAAGTGAAGAAATTTCACGTTTGGAGAAAGGCTGTCTCGCGAGAACAGAGCAGTCAGATCAGACTGTGAAATATGGCGTCGCTACTATGAATGGCAATACAGTGATATGGAAGTGGCTGTGCATGAGGCATTATTGGAACTTTACATTAAGCGCTTTACGCACACTATTAACCTTGCTAACCAATCTACCTTGGTGTTGTCAGCATCAACGAATGACATGGCTGTTGGAGTTGAACAGCTGTCTCCATGTTAATGCTCCAAGTTAGTAGCAGAAATGACAGTCAGGCTTATCAGTGACTATGTATTGTAAGATAAAGGGTTAAGTGGGTGTCTTGCTTCATCAATAATTGTACTGTGGTGACCAACTCGCTTCATTAAACACCTCCTACGTAGAAGAGATCTATGTTGACAATTTAGCGACATGGGCTCGGTTGTTCAAAACTCCGTTCGTTTAACCACTCAACAATTTACAGGAAAACAGTAGGCAGCAGGGATAAAAGGTAACGAGAATAGCTAGCAAACGTGGCAGGAGCTTGCATGAAGCTGGCGAGGTAGAAACAACAATCTGGCACAGCACGACTAGCAAGGCTGCATGGCTTAAGAGTGAGTTGATTGAGGGCTGTTGCTCAGGTGCTGGAATAGTCAAGACAGTCAGTGCTATGCTGCTTGTTGCCAGAAATGAGAAAATCAGGGGAGAAAAATGGGTTGGAATAGTCAAGGCAATGCCTTGACCAATGAATACTGCTCAGGTTTGCAAATTCGGGTAGGTTTGATTGAACACTGTTTGTAGTAAAACACACTGGAATGGTCATGGCAGTGCACGGCACACTGCTTGCAAGTAGAGAAAGGAGAATCAGTATATCAGTATAGGTTTGGTTCAGCGTTGTGGTTAGTATTATAAAGAAAGAAAGACATCTTTATTTGTCACATGTACTGTACCATTGTACCATTGTACCATTGTACTCTGCATTTAACCCCTCCTCTTGAAGAGCAGTGGGCAGCCATTGCCCGGTCACTGGATCTGGGTCGTAGGTCAGCATCTTGGTCAAGGTATTTGCAGTGCATGGTATGCCACTTGCTGATAGAAAGTAGAAAATGTTTGAGGGCTGTTTGTCGTAAAACGTTTTAATGGTCACAACAGTGCATGGCATGCTGCTAGAAATTATGAAATCAGGCCTGGGTGGTTGTGGGCTGTTTTGTGTTGTTATGCTGCAATACTTACGACAGTGAATGGCATGTCGTTTGCTGCTAGAAATAAAATAATTATGGTATGGTATGTTCTCAGTGTGCGTTGCTTGCTCAGGGTTCAACTTTGGTGGAGGTCTTCGATGAGTCTTTGAGTACTATGCTCATTGAAAACATGTTTTATCCACTCAATAGAGCTGCTGGATGTGTCTCTTTGGTCATACAAGGTCTATTTCTTGTACACTCCATCAGAGAATAAAAGCCCAAAGACAGTATTGGCTCACTCTGCTACAGACAACATACAAATGGGCCCACTTCAAATCTAGGATAAACCCAAGGAGGAGATAGGATTTATTCTCCTTTTAGAAGAAAAACCCTCCTCTCTTTAGGCTTGCTTGAGGGAAGGGAGGGTGTCAAGTAGAAAAAAAAATTAACCTTGTTTTCTCCCGCTTTTTAGTTAGCAGTAATGAAAAATGACAGCGGGCCCACTGTTGACCATAGAAGGGGAATTTATCACCCGTTTAATTTCACACTCGGGTAGGCCTGGCTTTCTAGCTTTAGCATCTTTTCTCTGCTCAGGAAAAGTGGCAAATTTGAATAGCGCGTACCCTATGTTGCGGGAGCGTAGGGTGTTCCCTCTGACCCTTTTTTAATTAAGTTGATATTTAATAAATTGCTTTCACAAATGCTGAGAGATGTCGTCGTTGAGTTTACCTTTTTTTTGAGAACCTAAGCTAATATGCCCCTGAGTGACTGAACTGTAGAGCATCTGCTTTGAGATATGTCTTTACACCACCATGTACCATATTTAGACCATATTCAATGCTCTACAGTGTAGTTTTGATTTACCATGGGAGTTGACCCGGCAATTTTCCACACTCTTAAGCAGTATCAGTGCCAGAACTGAGGTGGGACGGCACCGGTGTGTAAGGGTGTTAAGTAATGCTGGGACTGGAATGTGAAGTTTAACACCGGACACTCATATGTTTTACCCTGTTGTGTTGAAAGCAATTGGCAATTGTCTCTGTTTGAGAAATACTTTATATGTCAGAAGCTGTATTGCTGTGTGAACAACCACACAAGCCCCTTTCTGACTTCCTATTGAAGCCGGGACTTGAGCACCTTTTGCCTGTGACACTGGTCAGTGTAAAAAGCACCGAATTTTCTGAAGTCGATCTCCAAATATTCCTCCTTTGAAGGTAGTATCGGAGGTAGGACGCCACCTGTGTGTGAGGGTATTCCACAGGCCATATTGTGTTGAAAACAATTATCAGTCAAGTATTGTATACATCACACCAGCTGCTACCGCATGGAATCAACCATGGCATGTCTGACATGATAGAGTGAAAAGAAGTTATCCCAATTCCATTTCCTTTCTTAAGTTTAGAATACAGTAAATAAATCACAGGCTAATTAGTTAGCTTGATAGCTTTCTGATAGTTAAAGCCGTGACCGTCTCTTGTGTCCCTGCGGTGATGGCCTGATAGCCTGCACATTCCAGTGGAGCAATGCGGTGTAAACAAAGAATAATAGGAGTGTAGTGGTGATTACAGGAATGTTATTTCATGTCAACAAGGCTCTAATAATGGTAAAGATTGTATTTAGAAAGTCATAAAAGTCAGCTTTTCTTTGCTCTAACTACAAAAATGTTCCATTTATTAATATTGAACCCTACTTCGCAGAAGTTCAGAAATTTGGGTGTGGAACTAATTAACCACGCTAAACGAGGGATGATCGTATGTAAGCAAATGTCGCTGTTTGAGATGGGATTCAGTGCTGCTTTGTGAAAGTGCACACAGCTGCAGCAGTATAAAGACACATGAGAATAAATGCCACATCTACTGGTTCGGCTACTTTGCATTGTCTCTGTGTGAAAGATGCAAGTGTGTAACTTTGTCTTGCTCCCAACCCTCCCCCTTATCAATTGACGTTGTCATAGGAATGTTGTCCTCTATTATTTTCCCATCAATGGCGTCTACACTCCTGGAGACATGTTAGACAAAAGCATCTCGGCTGCCATTTGTTCTTTTATGCACACAGTCAAATCCTCAATATGTTTTCCTTTTCCTCCCCTTAGCCTATTTTGTATGCTATTTATTTCCTCCTTCTCGTCCTCTCCTCGCCGCTGCATCTTAATAATAGAGCTCCCTTGGCTACATAGACTGAGGCTTTGGACTGGATTGAGTAACAATGGTTGGATGGGCAAAGCAGAGAGTTACTGTAGTCATCTTGGCCAGTGCGTGCATTAATTGAAAGGTTCTCCAGCAGCATGGTGGTTCACATCAGAGAGCAAAAAGCTAATTAGGACTCTCTCCTACCCACCTTTTTTTTGCCTTTCACTTTTTCTATATTCCATTCCAATGTCTTATCTCTTCTATTTATTTGTCTCTGAGAAGGAGGCTGGAGCAGAATACCAATTGGCTTCGCCTGCAGTTTCTCTTTTATGGTGCGCTGCTGAGCTGGCGGAGTAACAAGCGGCCAACCTCGGAATGCCTGTTATTCCATTCTCTTCCTGCCTGGTTGACTTGTTATGGAATATACCTGTGACAGTGTTGTATTGGGAATTTCATGAATGATTAGGTTGAACTTGCAGGGTTTGTAAATATGCAAGTAAGCATTAATGCTGAGGCCTATACTGTAATGAGGCCATGCTTAGAGGATTTTTTTACATGGTTTTGGGGTCCTTCGAAAGGAATTTTGTCAATCTTTTCGAGGGACAATACTATAAACAAAGGGAACTTGAATATACTTTAGTCAACCTACAGTTGTAGTGAGTAGCAAGATATTTGTCTTGCCTATAGTCAAGCGCGGTCATGGTCTGAGGCTGCACGAGTGCTGTTGGCATGGTTCATGGCATGGAAATGGCTGCCAACATGACCTAAGTAATTTTGCATTTATTTTTTTTGTATCTTGTCAAGGGACAATTCTATACAAAGTCAAATTAGGTATACATTAGAGCAGTCAGTGTACAGCAGGTTTGAAAAATGATAGATGTGGGGGCCACTTTGATATGTTTTGTACATTTAAGATGCTAAATCCAATCCAATGTAGGTCAATATATTGTAAGCTATCTGAACAAAACCAACATCGAAGCTTTGTGTTATATAGTGGTGTGAGGAAGTAGATGCCCCCTTCTTGATTTCTTTTTCGTTTGTCACACTTAAATGTTTCAGCTCATTAAACAAATAAATAAAAACGAGTTAAATATTAGGCAATGACAACATAACTGAAAACAGAAGGCAGTGTTTAAATGAAACCTTTTATTACAAAGTATTAATCTGGTAAAGGTTATAAAGCCATACTAAAGCTTTGGGACTCCTGCGAACTACAATAAGAGCCATTATTCACAAATGCCGAAAACATGGAACAGTGGTGAACCTTCCCAGTACCTACGACTAATCCAAGACATCACAAAAAACCCAAAAGACCCCACAACAACATCCAAAGAACTGCAAGCCTCACTCGCCTCAGTTAAGTCAGTGTTCATGACTCCACCATAAGAAAACACTGGGCAAAAACGGCCTGCGTGGCAGAGTTCCAAGACCAAAACAACTGATGAACAAAAATAAAATTAAGGCTCATCGCAGCTTTGCCAGAAATCATTCTGATGATCCCCAAGAACTTTGGAAAAATACTCTCTGGTCTGATGAGACAAAAGTTAAACTTTTTGAAAGGCGTGTGTCCCATTACATCTGGCGTAAAGGTAACGCCCTGAAAGGCCCTGAAAGACCTGCTCTGATAAACGGAACCATTAATTCTACTGTCTACCAACAAATCCTGAAGGAGAATGTCCGACCATCTTTTCGTGACCTCAAGCTGAAACCAATTAGGGTTCTTCAGCAGGACAATGATCCAAAACACACCAGCAAGTCCACCTCTGAATGGCTGAAGAAAAACAAAATGAAGACTTTGGAGTGGCCTAGTCAAAGTCCTGACCTGAATCCTATTGAGATGCTGTGGCATGACCTTAAAAAGGCACTTCATGCTGGAAAACCCTCCAATGTGGCTGATAACAATTCTGCAAAGATGAGTGGGCCAAAATTCCTCACCAGGAAGAGACTCATTACAAGTTATCACAAACGCTTCATTGCAGTTTATGCTGCTAAGCGTGGCCCAAGCAGCCATTAGGTTTAGAGGGCAATCACATTTTCACACAGGGTCATGTAGGTGTGGATTTTTTTCCTCCCTTAGTGTTTGGAGGGTGGATCAATGGATGTTTGCATGAATCACCAAATTCACTCAAAAATAATGAAATAAAGTCTTACAGATGACTTACACACATACACAGTACACATATAGCTGAATAATAAACAATAAATATAGCAACTTCTGTTCAATCCATGTCAATTTCAGACTTAAAATACAGTAATGTACCGATTTAAGGCCAACCCATTTCCGGTTAAACCACACCCACTTCCGGTTCATGATCCGAGTACAGTGACGGATACGGATCATTTAGATCCTAGGTTCACAAAGTGGATTACACGTACCACCAGGGGTACGCCAATTGTCATAGGGGATACATGAATAAAAATGAAAAAACAATTAGAGACGCACTCTCACAATTACGAGTGCACCTGAACGCCTCATAGCACAGGGCAGAATAGCAGAAAGAGGGAAGGAGACACGGCATGAAGTTCTTCATTGCTCCGTGTGAGTTATATGAATAAGTAAGTAAGTTTGATTATTATGTTGTGTATTGAGAGCGTTTAATCTGGAAGGTTTAATTTATATTGGTGTTACAATCCCTGCACTGTGAAAACCTGTCTATGTATGTGAGTGTCAGGATGAGAGAGTGGGGATTCCCCTGAAAATGAAGCTTTATCGCTGCTTGTATGTATTTTTGTACTTTAGATACTGCTTTATCATGTTTGTTTAAACATGGTACATTGTTTAAACTTTCCCTTTCTCAAATTAATATGCAGACTTAAATCATAGCGATCGCATGTGTACAAAAGTAAAGTTCAAGTTCATCCCATTCAAACGGAAGATCCCAACATCTGGCTGAAATAAAACATATACAGGACCAATACTTAGATAGATACTTTATTGATCTCCAAGAGAAATTCATATCTTATCTATTTATCAGTGCTCATGTAGAACTTTTATAAAAATGTGACCATGCAAAATACACATTTTTGAAACGGAATTACTAACTATAAAATTATTTCACCAATTAATCATGCTTAGTATTTCAATTTAATGAAAGTTAAAAATGGTTTCTGTTTTTTTGAAGTGTGCAGGAGTAGGGGGTACATGGCTTCAAGTCAAATGTCTGAAGGGACTGTGAAAAGTTTGGGAACCACTGATTTAGATGGGAGAACAGAAACAGATACAGATCGTGGTGTACTCGCTCATCCCTACTGTGGGCCCCCAGTTTGACCACCCTGATGCATTGCTTCTCGAGCGGTACAGATGAAAGTGAGTCAACACTCCGCCATTATTGTCTAAATAGCTGGTAAAGCTCACAGTGTGCACGTCCAAATTGTGTCCTTGGTGCGAATATTGAGTGTGTGCACCAAGTTACCTAGCACTGCCTTGATCTTCTTGTGCACGGAAATGAACAGAGCTGCACAGGTTTTTACTGTAATCTTTTCCCACTCCTCCATAATGACATCACTGGTGGAGCTGGTGGATGTTAGACACCTTGCTTCCTTCCTTCCTTCCGCTTGAAGATGCCCCATAGCTGCTGAGTTGGGTTCAGGTCTGGAGGAGACATACTTGGCCACTCCATCACCTTCACTTTAAGCTTCCTCAGCAAGGCACATCTCATCTTGGAGGAGTTCTTATCATGTTGGAAAACTACCACGCATCAGTTTCTGTTTTATAATGTCACAGTACATGTTGGAATACATGATTCCCCTCAACAAAAAGCTCCCCAGTGGCGGCAGCACTTGTGCATCCCCCGGCTATGGCGCTAATAACACTTTACCACCACTTGAAAAAGTTTCATAGAAATAGCTTCCATGTTTTTCATGTAATTATGTCCAACTGTCAAAATGACTGCTTTGCAAAAGGTCATTAAAACAACAGCGTTAGTCGTCAAAGACTTTTGCACACTACTGTAGTGTAACTTCAAATGTTTTTTTCCATTTATTCAGTTGCACTGAAAGCTTTTAGTTAGTTGCTTTCCTCCTTTTTGAATAACAAATTTGTTTCAAATGAACTTTCTGTTACCCCCAAGGGTGCTTTGCTCGCGTCTCTCTCTTTCTTCACATGCTTCACCTAATCTCCCTCGGGAGTTTTACTCTAGATTTGTTTTTGGGTTTTCTTTCCTCTTTTTCCTCCCCTAAACGAGTCCCCAAACAACCCTGTAGCTTCTCTTTCTTCCCTCGTCTGTTGCCAGTTTTTAAGACTTGGATTTATCGCCGCGTGGTAAAGTTTATACAGCGGCAGCAACAACAGTTTTTGCGATCCCACCGGTCACGGTCATGGTCTGAATTATGGGGCGTTGTTCAACATATGGCCAACCTGAGCACCTCGTTGACTTATTGAAGTGAACTCATAAAATGTTCTTCTTTCAAGGTCACAGATAAAGAGCTGCTGGGACAACTTTCTATAGTATTCCCAGCTCTTTAATTAGAAGCATCACATTCGCCAGCCATTTTTCTTTTCGCAGTTGAAGGCCAAGCTTGTTTTAGTAAACTGTCAAAATTCAAACAACCCATGACTGTAAGTAAATGACATTTTTGGTGCCCCCAAAATGCTTTGGAGGACATTCTAGCATGTAAAACAGATATCCTTAAAGTTTTACAATTATTATACAAATGATCAATGACTTATGGACAATTAGGTGCTAAGTCCCGCCCATGTCCCTGCAAAGACACTTTGCTTGATGGCGGCCATGTTATCCAAACAATCTTTCTAAAATTTTCCACACGTGCTTGTCGGTCCCCTGAAGGTCTTTGCCAAATTTTGTGGTGATTTGGCCAAACACTCTAAAGTTGTATGAGTCTTTCTTAGGGAGCACATTGGGCTGTGTGAGAAATTTCAAGTCAAGCCCACAAATAGGGTTTAATAAAAGCCTCACTATGTAGAGTATATGTCAGAAAAATAATACCACAGGCAACACAACAGGGGTGCATGTATTGACAAATTTCCAAATTTTGTATGCAGCGGTGCATGAGAAGAAAAGTTTGCAACTAATATCCTGACTTAACATTGCCATCAGAAATAATGAAACTCTAATGTTTATCATAAAACTTTTAAATACTGTGCAGGTAGTCTTGGAAATATTTATTTTTTAATTATTATTATTTTTTCACAGTTATAATTTAAACTGCATAAAAATCGGCATAAATTGTTGGTCACTCACTGATGTCTAGTGTTCACGTACATACACAAACACAAAAGCAGTCTCACGCAGGCAATCGACACTTTGCAGTCATGATAGGCTGTACATTCAATGAGTAGCTAAACTTATCCAAATTGCTATCATTATCTGACAATAAATAATGCGCCTGTGCTTGTTACGTCGGGCCTAGTTTACATACTCAAAGCAGAATGTGGGCAGCCACTCTCTGTGACATACCGCAGCTTTAAGCATAGTTAATTGGCATGAAAGTGTACAAAGAAGTTGTACTACTACGTCAAAACTTAAAAACCCCAAATATATAGTGAATATTTGCTTTTAAGATGATAGCTTTGAATCAATCAGGTTCTGGATTCTTCAAGTTTTTGGAGCTGTTTATCCATGTTTTGAATTTTTCTTCGATGTTTTAAGTTGGAAAAAACTAATAATTTAAAAATGTCAAAATATGATCATCCTGTGTAGTAATAATAACAATAACATGAATAAATTAACTATATGTGTAATTTTCTTAATGTATTGGATATCAGGGGGCATGTGTTGTGTGTATCCTGTACATGTTGAATAATCACTTTTCTGTCATGTTTATTTTAATGCAGATTGTGGCTCAGGAGGGTCTGGTTCCGGTGCAGAAAGCTGCGAGCTGGACCGATGTCGCTTGTTTGGAGGCTTGTGGGACGAAGACGCCGAAGAAGACCGATGCATGTGTGATTTTACCTGCCACACCGTGCCTCACATCGAGGTAGGGATGCCTTTTTCTTTGGAAATAATTTGATGAATATCTGTTTGACAGGATTGTTATCATTATATATTACATTTTTTATCATGTAGGTTTGTGGCTCCGATGGCAAAAGCTACAACAATGAGTGTGAGCTGAAGAAGGCCAGATGTGAGAACCAGGAGCACTTGACTGTTCAGCATCTTGGACAGTGTGCAGGTTTGTGCATCTCTAACACACCAACGTCATGTCAATGCATCACACACACGACACTCATTTTCATTGACATTCCACCTCTCATGTCATTCAATGAAGGGGGTTTAAAATTGATGGGAATTTACCGGGAAAAGGGAAAGAAAAACATTTTGCAACATTATTTTCAGGTTCCATATTATAAAATTGTTCACCAAATAAGTCTCAGAGGTCCCACAATAATGTATTGGAAGTGTGTTGTCCAAAATCTAGCCTTAATGCTGAAATTTAGACAGTTTAAAAGTGCTTTTAGTTAGGGATGCTCCAACCAGGGTTTTATGCTGCCGATTCCCAGACCTACATGAGTGAGATCGGCCAATACCGATACCGATGACATGGATTAACGGAGTGGTTTTGGTCAGGGGCACCGTTAGACAATTCCAGCAGCACCTGGAAAATTAATTATTACTGGGCAGATTGTCCTTTTTTGCCTTTATTTGTGTGAAATGATTTTTGTACTATTTGACAAAAATCTGAATTTAATTGAATGCATGTTTTGGAGTCATACAAATACATGGGAAATCAACTGTTCAATAATTATTTTTTAAACTCAAGATAACGACATTAATAGAATAAAATAATACCAATAAATATCTTTATTAAATAGAAATCTGTCCTGCTCACCTTAAAAGAGAATAAATTCAGTGTCCAGGTTGCAGGGGTCTCCAACTTTCATCGCTATCAGAGCTGTCGACTATTTGTGTTTTATTTATGACTGCCAGCATTTAAATTGTACGCTACTTTATTTACCAAGCAGATCTCCACTCCAACAGTGAGGCCGTCGTCTTTATGCTATTTTGTGGTCATTTGTCATCATATAAAGGCATAAAGTCTTCAACAGTTATAATTAAAAAACTACGAAGAGTTGAAGCAAATATTGTTTGACCCTTTGAGCTACTTAAAATCAGCTGACAAGATAGGAGATCCCTGTCGTAGTATCACCATCATACGGCTGGACACACTGTGTGTTTATGTTCATTAAAAAAACACACACAAATTGTGTTTTGAGGACAAGACACAATTAGTATAATGACAACAAGAGAGTAAAGCTGTTCAGTGACACTTGATTAACTTAGTATGTAGCCCATGAACACGATATCCACTTTCTGCATGCGTGACACAGGAATCGGTTTTGTGATTGGCTTTGTAAGGCGTTTATCGGCATATGCCGATCACGTGTTTTTCACAGAAATCGGCCGATATTGATCGGTGGCTGATCGATCGGAGAATACAGTTATACTTTTAGTTAACCCCACTGGGAACATGCCATTTTGTGTCTGCGGCTTTAATGCTAATGAGCTGTGTTTGTCCACGCCTGTCTGTGTGTCTCCAAGAGGCACGACTGTCCACTTTATCCACTTTAACTATATACTACAACTCTGCACTTGTCCCACATAATAGATGTCATACAGGATATCACATACAACGTACCATTAAGGAGTGGGACAGGAGGACACAAATGTTAGCAACACTAGCGAGGGTGTGCACATGTGATCTGCAGTGCTAACACGGCATATGCGCCTAGAAATGAGCCGTGAGTAGAAAAAATGAAGAGGGAGCACACGTGCGAGTATGTTTTTCAACCCTTTTCCTGAAATAAGTCCATACAAAATGAATCAAACGAGTAAAATTTTTGCACATCTGTATATAAATCTACAAGTCTGCTACACGTCTTTCTTTTTTCACATCGGCAACCTCCAAAACACAGAATATCTCAGCTGCACAAGCTGCACTCACTGACGCAGCTAATTGTTATCAGTTGGATACTGGAACGCTGTAGGAAAGATGACTGACCTTGTGTCCGGTGAAAAATGAAAATCGAGTCGTATTTTCAAAGTGGAACCCAGGAGGGAGGGGAAATTGGTGAGAGATATCTGGGACAACTGACAGTGTCGAGCCAGAGGAGACGGCAACAGCCAGCATTAGCACCAGTCTTACTGACAGTGCTAGCAAAGTTTGCAAGTTTAAATCAGATTGGATCAAACTCTTCTCTTGGCTAGAATTTGAGAGCAACCTCATGTCCTGTAAATATTGCAAAGGGATGAGGTCGGCAGGTAAAAAAAAAAGAAAAAAAGACAGCCTAACAAAACACAACCACTCCAAGCGGCACATTGCCTGCAGAGACAGTTGTCTGACAAAACAAACCAGCCTCGAGGGTGATCGCTACCCTGGATAGGCAGGTGATGATTTCCGAGGTGGAGAGATCAAAATGAACATCGTCTACTTATACACATGCCAGAATGACACTACCTTGTTTTGGTTTAGAAATTCACTATATTTATAAATGCAAGGTATTATTATTATTATTATTATTATTATTGGAAAATATTACCTGACATGGTTGTCGTGAGTTGGGTTGATATCAACGCTGTTCTTCTTGTGCAATGTGATAAGTGGCCATTAGTAATGATGTGATGTCAGTCATGTTATGTGACTGTATGTGTGTATGGCATGTAGTATGCCAGGCTACGTATGATACATTCATGTTTGTGGACCGCAGTCTCAGGGAGATGTAGGCCTTATCATGGCACTGTGTTTATATATATGAGAGAACATGTGTGTTACTGTGTATGTTGTTTGAGTGATAATAAGAAAATTGCTCCTAATTTTTTTTTTTCTGTGCTCATTTAGGAGCACCTGTGCTCCCAGTGGGAATCATTCAATGTTACAGCAGAAGAAAAATACAAAAAGCACAATATACAAAATACCTATATCGAAAAGATAAACAATGTAATATGAAAAATCTACTATAAACATATTAACAATATACAATAAACATACAACATAAAGCCGAGCCAAGCGAGTAAAGTATGATGACCAAGTATGTAGTAAAATACAGTAAACATACAGTTACTGTAGGCACTGAAGGTATTTAACATGAAGTGATGTTGTAAATGAATAAATAATATTACACATGTTGACTGCTAGGTGTCCAAATATATATACAGTACACATGTTAGAACATCATTAAAAAGTCTATTTTGCATAATACTGTAGAGGACCTTTAACAGATTTTTCAAAACAAACGATTATTGTCACTATCCTACTTAAGGATGCATCTTTGTATCCTCAATTTCGCATCAACAACCTCTCCTTGCCTGCAAGTAAATGTCACTGATGGGTAGGAAGAGTTGGATTTTTAAGCCGCATAGGTCGACTGTCTTCCTCCCTCCTCAAAGTTAAATAGCGATGTTTAGCATGTGGCAAAAGCAGAGCAAAGCCACTTAAGATTTCAAGTGATCATTTCAGCCCGTTTGATTCCTCATGGGAATAAAAGAGAGCAGAGAATGAAGAGAGAGGGAGTGAGAATTGCTGGTGTTTTCACAGCCATCCCTGGAGATTGTTCTGCTTCCTAAGCCGGCCTCTTTTGGGCTGTCACGCCTCTCTTTCCATCCACGGATAATCAATCCCTTTTCCAAAGAAACCTCTACGGGCACGAGAGTGCCAAAGCTCTCCTCTCCCGTTGGACAACGGTATGAAAGTCAAATGTTGGGGAATGTCACTGCCCTTTGGAGAAACTTCATTTGATCTCAACTTCCAAAGAAAAGACGTCTGGATGAGCGCAAATTTCAACTCATCCTTGCTTGCTCGCAAATCCACATCAAAGAAAAAGGCAGTTGTTATTTGTTTACCATTTAGGAGAAGCCAGAGTCTGAAAACCCTCTTCCGTCCTCTTCAGTCTCCTGTTTGGGAACACTTGGCTTTCCCAGTGAAATACGTAGAAGGACAAGTGAAAGTGGATAAGACAAAAACAGTGCACCACCATTGTTCAATAGAGACGGGGAATGGGGCTTTAAGCTGGAACTACTTGACTGCTACACTTCAGCCAATAAGAGACACAACGACAATTACAAATCTCAATGAAACGTGTGCGTCAATGGACAATGCACTTTTATTATCTTGAAATATAAGCCTAAATTAGTTACTTTAAGTTTAGGGTGACTAACTCATTTTTACGACTCTATATTGTCCATAGATGTGAATGTGAGTGTGAATGATTGTCTATACTGTGTTGCAAAGGATTATGCAAATAGCATTGTAGTATCATAAACATAACATTTGTTGTTTTTCAATGAAATTCCTGGATGGGGGTCTTTGGATTACGGATATCAATCTCAGACAACGGTCATAATTAGTTTGCCAGGTGAGCCCAATTAAAAGAACTATTTAAAAATGATGTTCCACATTACTAAGGACACCACAGATTTCAAGCAATATGGGAAAGAAAGATGATCTCTGCTGACAAAAAAGCGTCAAATATTGCAATGCCTTGGACAAGGCATGCAAACATTCAATAATTCACAAAAACTTCTGTATGGTGATGAAATTTGTGGCTGATTCAGATGACAGCTGGAATTGTGCTGATAAAGGCATAATGACAAAGGTGTCTGCCAGACAAATTTATCAAATCAAGACAGCACGTACGAAAAAGCCATTAAAAAGCAGCAAGCAGGTATTGGAAGCTGCTTGCCGCTGAGGTCCCATGAACCTCAACAAATACATGAAGATTAATTTTCAAACAATCCCGTTTACTGCTGAGGGCCGTGCAACCTTGGGTGGTTGGGATGGATGAAGAAGAGTATGGCCAGCATATCTCAACAAGGCTGTGATGGCAGCAAGAAGGTGCCTGAGTCATGTTTTGGATTGGAATCATTGGGAGGGAGCTAGTAGGCCCTTTACGGTCACTGAAGGTGTGAAAAGGACCTCAGCAAAGTATGGAGAGTTTCTGACTGACCACTTTCTTCCATGGTACATGAAGAACGGTACCTTCTGTAGCAAAATGACCTTCATGCATGACAATGCACCATCTCATGATGCAAAGAATACCTACCTCTTTGTCATTGGCTGTTATGGGCATAAAAGGAGAGAACTCATGGTTTGGCCCCCTTTTTTCCCCTGTCCTCAACCTATGGAGCATCGTCAATCAAAAAATCTATGAGGGTGGGAGGCAGATCGCAACAAAACAGCAGCTGTGGGAGGCTATTCTGACATCTTGCAAAGATCACTCGGGCACTCAAACCTTTCCACCACTAGCTTTTTTTTGGGGTGAGGAGCTCAGTCATCCGCTCAGCCTCCCGGACGCCTTACTGGTGAGGTGTTCCGGGCATGCTCAGCTGCGAGAAGGCCCCGGGGCAGACCTAGGACCTGGAGGGGTTATCTCTCACAGCTGGCCTGGGAACACCTTGGTGTCCTCCCGGTGGAGCTGGAGGAGATGGCCGGAGAACGGGAAGCAGAGGAAAAATGGATGGATGAATGGATGGATGCTGCAAATTCAACAAATGACAATTTTCGGTACTTAACTTAAGTGAAATGCTTTGAAACTCTGTTGTGCATAATAATGTAGAACAGGGCTTTGTTTTTATGTTTGAAAAAAATAATGTTATCATTGGAAGGTTTGTTCAATAACATTCCAATTGTACTGTAAAGGTTGATGAGTTGAAAATTATGATAACTGTAATTTACATTGGCTATTTAGCAAAATCAGAGAAAAATATAATTTGCATAATAATTTGGAACACAGTGTATATGTGCCCTGCGATTTGTTGGCGACCAGTCCAGGATGTGCCCCGCCTCTTGCCTGAAAAGACAGCTGGGATAGGCTCCAGCATACCCTCGACCCCAGTAAGGACAAGCGGTACAGAAAATGTATGGATGGCTGGAACTTATTTTTACACTTTCATGACTGTTAACATGGTCAGGGTAATGGATGATTTTTATTTGAACATGTATAAAAGTTACAATGGAATACATCACATAGTACAATTCACAGTTCCACATGTCCAAAAGAGTAGGAAGAAGCAAAGCTTATTTAATCCTACCCCCATTTCACATCTATTGCAATATGTTTATTCACTTCCTGTACTGCATATATGATTTTTAAAGATTTTTTTCATAATAAATAGAAATCATATATAATGATCAGTGTAATAATAAATAAATAATAATGATTTGAGACAATCACAACAAACAAGTTCAAGACTCTTCTTCCCTGTATTTTGCAAACATCAACTGCTTGTATTCTTTCTTGAATTTGCTCATCTTGGTTTATTGTTTGAGTTCCTTTCTCAATCCGTGGGTTTTTAGCATTGTTCTCGCATATAATGTGTTTCAAGTTTAGTTTTTTCCCTGAGCTCATATTTCTCCTCTCTTTTAGACATGTATTGTATGACATTTTGGGGTAATAGGTTATTGTTAGCATTCTGCATTATTTTAGCAGTTTGAAAATGTACTAAATCAGCAAATTTTAATATTTGTGATTATAAAAGTAAGGGATTTCTGTGTTCTTTATAGGCGGAATTATCTTTTTGGCAGTACATTTATGGAGTGAAGATTGCTTTTATATTTATTACCCCATATCTCCACACAATAAGTTAGATATGTGATTTTTGATCAAGAACAAATTTTGCTTTATTCAATATTGCAGTATTTCTCGCCACCTTATGTTGTATATTTTTGATGTGTGATTTCAAGCTTATTTTTCATTTATATTTCAATGTCCACTCTGTCTATTTGTATTTGGTCCGATGTGTCCTTTCTGGTATTACCAAATAGCATTATTTTAGTTTTACTTAAGTTAAAGGCTGATCTGTTTTTATCAAACCATCTTGCCGCCGTTTCATCCGTGACTTTTTTTATTAGCTCTTTTGTGCTTTCCCCAGAACAAAAGGCAGTAGTATCATCTGCAAATAATACCAACCTACCAATACCAAGTCTTTCGTCACTTTACTTTACTGTTTTGTCATTGATATACAAGTTGAACAATTTTGGTCCCAGTATTGACCCCTGGGGTACTCCACATTTGATATTTAAACTTGCAGATGTGTATTCTCCTAAGTTCTCATTGCCATTAAAATAGAATTTCTCAATTTTATAATACATATAACTACTAAACTCTCCAAATACCCCCCCCCCCCTCCTGCCCCCCACCGAAAAAAATAAAAATAAAAATTATGGGAAATGGACTTGTATAGCACTTTGCTACCTTTGAGGTACTCAAAGCACTTTAACACTTTCACTGCATTTACCTACTGATGACGCACCATCAGGAACAACTGGGGTTCAGTTTCCTGGTCAAGGATACTTCAACATGATCATGGGAGGACGGAGGATCAAACCTGCACCCTCCAGGTTGGGAAACGACTACTCTGCCACCTGAGCCATGTCACCCCAATCCATTGACTTTTATTAATTTACTCAATTACTGCACAGCCCAATCTGTCCGACAATGTCAACTGCACAGTGAAAAGCTTTGAAAGAGTCGTAAGAACTTACAAGCTTGAAACAAACACCTTCTACTCGACTTAATTGGCTGGGTTGAGATAGCCGAACGACACAAGGAAAGTGTCAAGTGAAATGAACTGTAACCAAAAGCCCATCCCTAGAAAAAGCACTTTAAAAAAGTGAGCCCAGTCATCACCATTAGGCCCAGGCTCATATTCACACCTGTAGTAACCAGTGTGATTTATGGCCCTTGTGTCTCCAGCCTCCAAGCCCCAAATGAGCTGCACGAGAAAAAAAAAAAGAGATTAGAGAGAGAAAACCGATTTCTGCTTTTGCCCACTTTTTTGCTAGGAAGAATTCATAATACTCAATCCTCTCTGCCCTACAGGTCGATGAAAAAAGTGCCGTCTAGTATGTTAACCGAGCCCACAAGGCTGTTTGAAGGGTACCTAGTAGTAGTACAGTGCTGTGCATGAACAGGAAGTGTATTAAATGTAAAATGTGACTGCTCCGTATTAAATGTAATAACTAATTGGAAAGAAAACTGTAAATTTAAATATAATAAAAAAAAATAAAATTAGCGTAGCAGTTTATTTGTTTGTGTGTTTGTTCATGCACAATGATAAAAACAATCGCATATCAGGATGCAAGGCAAATAACTGTGCAGGAGAGGGAAAGGAACCTAATGGGCTTATATAATTTAAGCCCATATAATAATATATAGTATAGAATTGGGAAGATAATTGCTCATACATTTTCTGGTTTGTGCAAAAACTAGACAGGATTTCACACTTATTAAAGACCCATTGGCCAATGAAAGAAAACTGCTATTTCTTAGCCATACCCCATAGTCTATATGAATAAGAAACAAGAAACTAATGGAGCTGTGCAGGAACAGGAAGTTACGTCATTTGTTAGTAACTTAGTATAGAAGATAGAGATGATAATTGCTCATATTTAATTTTACCATTGTTCTGTATTAAATATAAAATCACCCAAAAAACAGCACTGTGAGTTTAAGATAGAAATTTGAGGCTTCTTGCAACATTTCTACTGTATGTCAATAAATATATCCGTAATTGTTCGAATTTGATTTCCTTGTCATTTCACATGTTTGTGTGGCCACTTGTTGTTTGGCAGAATTCACAATTCGTTAAAAACAAAAAACTGGTATGTACTAGGGGCAGATGGTGCCATAACTGAGCAGGAACAAGGGGTCAGATAGACATAAGGAAAAAAAACTACACAATAAGGATTAATTAATTTTGCAACTGAACAGCTGCTCTCTATTAAATACAAACACTGCTTTGATGGGTTTTTTTCTATGCAATTTTCCCCTTAGCAGGTGAAGCAATGTAGATCAACTAAATTGCTCACATTAATTTTCCTGCTCCTGTCACATGTTTGTGCAACAACTTGTTGCTAGATAGAATTCACAATATTAACTGCCACTTAGGTTTTAAGCAAACCATATTTTTTTTGTACCTGTATCCTGCATTCGCTTCCATTTTCTGGACTGTCTGTTTTCTGTCACATCGCTAGGTTGAGGGCTGCTGCTTGCCCAAATAAAGAAGCGCCATACAACCTGAGCCTGCCTGACAAAAATTCTTTCCTATTATGCAGCACATCTGTCTTTTTTTTCAGGGTGCCTGTAGGGCAGCATTTTCAATTGTGTACTATTAGACAGCAACAAATATAGAGAACATGCCTCCTAGTAGGTGCTAAATGTCACTGGTGACACTATTGTTTGTTTTCACTCGAGGTAATAGCGTCATTTTCCTCCCTGATTTTTCGGAGGGGAAAGTCGTAAATAGAATTGTTATCTCAAAGCCCACCAGCAGCTCCCTGCAAACCTCCAGCCCAAACAAAGTTACTGTAGTGATTGTGTTACCATGTTCTTTTTATTTCCCTCACCACACAAATGTCACTTCTTCTGCTTTCCCCTCATCATCGTTTCCTTTTGTTTTTCCCACCTCATCAGTGACTTCAGCCACATTGCTGCCGGGGCCCACGGTGTTCCAGCACTGCAGCGTGTCGGTTTACGGATGCTGTTCTGACAACATCACGGCCGCCTTGGGAGTTGGACTGGCTGGCTGTCCAAGTGAGTCCTCTTCTATGTCCTGTTATGACCTCCTCTGATTGTGTTGTTTTTACTCTCAGGCTGTGTTAACCTATTGCCTCCGGACCAATTCACCACCACATTGGCCATTAAACAAGACGTTTTTCATGCGCCTGTATCCTGCTTTCTATTTGGCTGAACCTACAGGAGTATTACGTAAAAACAACTTTATCAATTTTGCTCAAGGAAGAGCCCGTTAAATTTTGGTGCAGACCTAGCTAAATTTTTGGATCGTACCAGACTAAGGCGCTTGTTGCTTTTCCAGTCCTGTAGATGTCGGTAGAGACTTTTATCCTCTAATATTAAGACTTCTTCTTGTAATATTACAACTTTTTGTAAAACTGTGTTCTCGTGATATTCTGAATTTCTTGTTGTAAAAGTGCAACTCTTTTCTTGTAATATTCAAACTTTATTCTTGTCAACCTTTTATCTTGTACTTTGGAATTTTATTCTAGTAAAATTAATACTTTTCTTCTATAACGGGCCGCTTTGAAGCTGCACTGTTGTGCTCTTTGAAAGTAAGAGAAAGAAGCAACGCATTGTGGAGGAATTGATCTTGTCCTTGTCCTCAGGCACCTGCCAGTGTAACGTCTACGGCTCCTACAAGGGAACGTGCGACCCGGCCACCGGTCAGTGCTCTTGCAAGCCGGGCGTCGGGGGCCAAAAGTGTGACCGCTGCGAACCGGGCTTCTGGAACTTCCGCGGGATTGTGACTGAGAACATGAGCGGGTGCACACGTAAGACATCATTTGGCGTGCATGAGAAAATGGAAAGGATTTTAAAGCGCATGCAGAGGTAAAGATTTATAGTTTTAGATTAGAGACCCCGGCAGTTTTTTGCTTTTGCTAGACCATGTACCCGGCAACTATAGGAGACATTGAGGTTAATTAACTAGAGCCGTTAATTGGAACATTTAGGTATAAATCTAGGTAGCAAAATGGAGTGCAGCACGTCCATCCATCCAACCATTTTCTCTGCAGTTTGACCTCACCAGGGTCATGGGGGTATGCTGGAGCTTATCCCAGCTGACTTTGGCCGAGAGGCAAGGAAGTGCAGCACGTCCGCCATGTTTTTGCAGTGGGTTGTGACATGACTCTGCATTTTTGACGATATTAGTTAGCTGTAGTAATCCTAATAATTCATGTTGCTGGAAAGAAAGTGTAGAAAATGGAGATTGTGTAAGTTTTTTGTCAACATAGTCAAACCTGCATTGAATAATCATCCATTGGTATTCCATTAAGCAGTGATGAGGAGTCAAATGGTTTTCCAGCAAGGATCCTCTTGTATCCTCAGGTGTCAATGCTCAGATCATTTTCCAGTCAAGAGGCTGAGATGTGCCTCGTAGTGACCTTAACAAGGTTTGCCCACAGCAAACAAGGCAGGGGAGTTTTCTCCAATACTTGATCCCAAAACAGGAAAAAAAGCACACATCATCGATTTCCGGATTGTTGTCACCACCTCCTGTCTCCAACACCCCCACCGTCCCTTAAGATTATTCACATGAACACAATTGTCTTTCTACGGTAGAAACTCTAAATGTGGATTTCCACCTAAAATGAGTAGCCAGTCAGTGTAGGATAGAACTAAATAAGTACAATTACTCACCCTGTGAAGACATGTAATAGAGAGAGACGATGTTTGCAGAGTGATACTGTCACCACAAATGTTTTATTGGTCCTGCTGGAATTCAAGCCTTGTCGTCTCGTTCTGTCAAAAAAAAAGCCAAAGGAAAGCAAAAACCTCTAGATAGACCGTGAGCTTGACTTGTGAAATTTGCTGAGGTCGCACCTGATAATGGTTTACACTTAAACCCAAATCGTACAATTTTTATAAATGTATATTCCAAAATAGAGGTTGTACTGTATAATACAAGATCAAAGAATATTAACCTCCACCTCTAATCAATCCTGTCTTCTGTCCTTGTCCATGGGCAGCGTGCAACTGCGACGCCAATGGGTCCGTGCGCGACGACTGTGAGCAGATGTCAGGTCTGTGCTCCTGTAAGGCTGGCGTGAAAGGCATGAAGTGCAACATGTGTCCAGATGGAAGCAAGATGGCCATGAACGGCTGTGACAAAGGTAGTGCTAATTTATTCTTGAAAAACGAGACGTTTTTCTCATAGAATTCACACTTTTTTCTCGTTGAATTATGAATTTTTCTTGTGTAATATTACATTGTACTGTAATAAAATTAGGACACATTTGACGTAACATGACAATTTTTTTCATAATAATTCAACTCTACTTTCAAAAAAGGAGGGTTTTGTTTCTTGGAAAAGTATGCCTTTTTTTCTTGTCACATTATGACTTATTCTGCTGATATTCCAACATTATTCGTGTAAAACAGACATTTTTCTTGTCACTTTATTTCTGTAAAAGTGCAACTTTTTTTGTTGTATTCCAACTTTATACTTGTGAATAGGATTTTTGAAATTATTATTTTTACTTCATTCTTATAACATGGCAATCTGCTGTAATTACAAATGTAGCTTTGGAAAACCATGAAAATGTATTTTTCTTAATATTATGACTGTACTCTTACAAAAGTGAATTATATATATATATATATATATATATACTGTATATATATATATATATATAACCACTCGACCGCTGTTTTTCTTTGCATTTGTGTTTATTTAGCCCTCACATATTCGCAAAATAAAAACGCTGCTGTGACGTAGTCTCGTGACGATGGGGAAATGTCTCGAAGGGAAGGGACTAGAGACACGTTTGTGAATTGTAGATACATACATTACATGGGGTTGGAATTGCACTGCTTGTTGATGTGTTCAGGTCAGAATAAAGTTCTAAAAGAGCGTCACACTCTGTGTGACTCCTTGGGGACGCTACGCTTGCTTCTGTCTGTCGAGGCGGGGCTTGCCATGATGTGCATGCGTTAATTACGCAAAATAAATGTATGTAATTAATTAAATTAGCACGCTATTTTTGACAGCCCAAATATATATACAGTGGTGTGAAAAAGTGTTTGCCCCCTTCCTGATTTCTTTTTTTTTTTGCATGTTTGTCACACTTAAATGTTTCAGATCATCAAACTAATTTTAATATCAGTCACAACACAACTGAACACAACATGCAGTTTTTCAATGAAACTTTTTTTTATTGAGGGAGAAAAAAAATCTGAAATCTGAAAAAGTGATTGCCTCCCACTGTTAAAACATAACTGAGATTCATTGCGATCAGTCTGGAAAAGCCATTTCTAAAGCTTTGGGACAATGGGAGCCATTATCCACCAATCGCAAAAACATGGAACAGTTGTGAACCATCCCAGGAGTGGCCAGCCAACCAAAATTTTACCAAGAGTGCAGTGCCAACTCATCCAGGAGGTCACAAAAGACCCCACAACAACATCCAAAGAACTGCAGGCCTCACTTGCCTCAGTTAAGGTCAGTGTTCATGACTCCACCATAAGAAAGACACGGAGCAAAAACGGCCTGCAGAGTTCCAAGACCAAAACCACTGCTGAAAAAAAACATTAAGGATTATCTCAATTTTGCCAGAAAACATCTTGATGATCCCCGAGACCTTTACGAAAACTCTGTGGCTTGACGAGACAAAAGAACATTATACCAACAGTAAAATATGGTGGTGGTAGTGTGATGGTCTGGAGCTGTTTTGCTGCTTCAGGCCCTGAAAGACTTGCTGTGATAAATAGAACCATAAATTCTGCTGTCTACCAAAAAATCCTGAAGGAGAATGTCCGGCCATCTGTTCGTGACCTCTGAAACGAACTTGGCTTCTGCAGCAGAACAATGATCCAAACACACCAGCAAGTCCACCATTAAATGGCTGAAGAAAAACAAAATGAAGACTTTGGAGTGGCCTAGTCAAAGTCCTGACCTGAATCCTATTGAGATGCTGTGGCATGACCTTAAAAAGGCGCTTCATGCTGGAAAACCCTCCAATATGGCCGAATTACAACAATTTTGCAAAGATGAGTGGGCCAAAAAACCTCCACAGCGCTGTAAGAGACTCATTGCAAGTTATCACAAACACTTGATTGCAGTTGTTGCTGCCAAGGGTGGCCCAACCAGTTATTAGGTTGGGGGGGGGCAATCACTTTTTCACACAGGGCCATGTAGGTTTGGATTTATTTTCTCCCTTAATATTAAAAAGTTAAATTTCAAAAAACTGCCTTTTGTGTTCAGTTGTGTTGTAATTGACTAATATTTAAATATGTTTGATATGAAACATTTAAGTGTGACAAACATACAAAAAAAATAAGAACTCAGGAAGGGGGCAAACACTTTTTCACACCACTGTATATCTTTATACCAACTTTTATTCTGGTAAAATACAGACTCTTACTCTTGCTACTTATTCTGCTAATGTTACAACTTTGTTTTCATAAAACTGTGGCATTGTTGTGGCATTGTCATATTCCAACTTCATTCTTGTGCAACCTTTTCTCATATAAATGAAAGTTTTTTCTTGTACAAGGATGGCTTTTTTCTCTAAATATTATGACTTCTTCTGCTAATAGTGTATTACAACTTCATTGTTGTAAAGCATTTATCTTCTTATAGTCTGACTTTATTTTAGTAATACTATTCGGATTTTTTTTCATGAAAGTACTTGTATAGTTGGAGTGTTATTTATAATTATAATTTCTTTTAAAGTTATTACTTTATTTTTACAAATTACAACTTATTCTGCTGTTTTTACAAAAGTGACTTTTTTTTGTAATATCACAACTATTTTCTCGTAACAAATCAACTTTATTCACATTAAAATAAGGACTTTTTCCTTGTGAAGCCATTGCTTTTTTTCGCATAACATGACTTTTTCTCCTAATACTCCAACTTTTTTCTTTTAATACTCTGACTTCTTTCTTGTAAAATTAGGACTTTTTTCTCATTACAATGTTTTTCCATAATTGGATTATAGTAAAACGATGTAATTTTTCTTGTAGAATTGTGATGTAAATCATAAAAAAAGTACTTTTTTTTCCTGCAAAAGTGTGACTTTCATCTCACAATATTACAACTTATTCCCCAAAAATTCCGACTTTTCTTGTTTTAAAAAATACAACCATTTTTGCTCGGAATTTTGACTTGAATTGTTGTAATGCTGTGCCTTTATTCTTGTCCTGTTTGTTTTCTTTTACACTGTGGCAGTATTACTCTGTCATAGCAATCAATTTTTCATAATGATCAATGATCCGAGATGGTTGAGGTTTACTGGTTAATGGCACAGTTAACAATTTCATAGCCTCGGCGGAGGTCTTATTGTCTTCCACACCCACTGAATACAATTTTTGTACTGTTTATTTGTATTTGTGCATGAGAGATACTCAGATAAATAAGTGGGTGCACAGGCTTAAAAGTAGCGTGCTAGAAAGGTTAGTTCCTACTGTGTGTGGGGGGAGTGAGGGGGCGGAGCAACATACTGCTGTCTTGATTAAGATGCTCTATCAGATATCGACTGGCAGTCAAAGGCTTAATGAAGTCAGCAGTGGTGGGGCGCCCCTCCATGCTCACCATGTCAGATGAAAAGACAAGGCGCTGGTAGGTGGGTTTAGAGGGGGGTGCGGGGCATGAAGCCATTGACTCGGGGGGGCACTTTAATCTGTTATGATGTAGCAGTGATGCAAAGACCCCTCACTTACATCCTGGTGGGCACACAGCGGCTTATTTAGCTCCTGCAGTGGCAACTTGAAAGCTTCAAATGCTGCTTATATGTCGAGAGGGATATGGTGGGTTTTGTTGTGCTTACATTTTCACTTTTCCACACTTTTTGACCCGCTGAGACAGCTTAGACGAAATACTGGGAAACTATGAATTATTTATTGATGTATGGCACAGGTAAATACACTGCTTTGTGGATATATGAATGTATGAACGCCTTGGGTTCTACAGGCTTTACAATACATGGCACACAAATATTTCCATCAATAATTCAATCATAAATAGTCAGTATGATCACACATTACATCTATATCATGTTGCAGTTCATGGTGCTTTTCATTCTGCTCGTCAGTGTGCTGCAGCATCATGAAAATTAAAAACAAAAAAGTTTATTGCATCTAAAAAGCTAATTAAATTCATAAATACATTAATAATTGCATTCATTAACCATGAGTTAACCATGGTTATCTAACGGTAATGGTTTATAAATACATCATAAAAATAAATAATTTGCTCCTGAAGTAATGAGAAAGTGGTCGTGTACTTAAATGAAAGATTAGAAGATTACACCATTAATAAATAAAGTAATAAATGGCCACTAAATAAATACATACATATGTCACATAATATATAAAAATGAAATAAAATAAATACATTGATTGTGAGGTAAACAAATAAATAAATCCATCCGTCCATTTTCTATGCTGCTTATCCTCACAAAGGTCACGGGGCTATGCTGGAGCCTATCCCAGGGAGAGAGAGGGTACACCCTGGACTGGTTGCCAGCCAATCGCAGGACACAAATACATAAAAATATGTTACGAAATAAAACTTTTAATAATTACATAAATAAAAACCTCATCAAATACTGTATATAGATAAAATCAATAAATACTACATAAATAAGTAATTATGTCACAAAATAACTAATAAATAGGTAATTAAATCAGTAATTAATTAGTATCTCAACAAAAACATGATCTGAAGTTATTTTAGATATCTGTCACAATTTAGTAAATCATAATTCATAAATTAATTCTTTTCTCAATTAATTTATATCATAATTATTTGATAAATGGGCTTTTTATTTTGGTACAAAAATGAATCCCTTAAATTTAAATTTACCCTCTTTGTGGAGGTGTGGCAGGCTCCACTGTTAGTTATTTTTTATTATAGTTCATATAAGTGCTTGTTTAGTGCATATTTTGTAACCCTAGTGTGCAACTAGATATTCAAATACAAACGAAATTAACAGACAAGAACATACATTAATTAACACGGCCAACTTTTATTTCATTTTTTTAGGTCCAGAGGCTCCAAATTCATGTGACGAGTTAGTTTGCAGTTTCGGAGCGTCTTGCATTGACGTGAACGGCCAGGCCCATTGTGAGTGTCCTTCACCTGACTGCGAAGAGACCAACAAAACCAAGGTGCGTCCCTCAAAAATGATGTGAGAGGCTTTCCAGTAGGGAGCAACCAATCATTCTCCATCTCTTTTACCGTGGAGCAGGTGTGTGGCTCGGACGGAGTTACGTATGCCGACCAGTGTCAGCTGAGGACCATCGCCTGCAGGCAGGACAAGGACATCAGCGTGCAACACTTTGGACAGTGCACAGGTGAGTGCAACTGAAGCCTCCATGCGTCACCACACACACAGACACATGCACACAGGTCTTACAGGTTGCCCGTGCGGCATCCTGGGCCTCATATGAGTGCATCCCTCTTCCCCCTGTCTCAGGAATTAAAATCCCGTAGCTTGGTTTTATGTGGCACCTTGTACATACATGGTCAGCTTGTCAGAGGTAATGTAGTGGTTCACATGGCTGCCATCCAGGCTGTGGTTCGTCTTTCGCCTTCAGCTGGGGTAGGTTCCACCCCCTGTCGTGACACAGGATATAGCAGGATATACAGGCATGGAAAAAATACGACCTTTAATGCCTACAACTAGAAGTAAATTTTTTGGACAAATATAATGATGACAACAAAAAGAGTTTTATTTAAGAGCTTATATCTAGCCATTTTTATGTTGTTTTGTTTTTATAATAACCAAAATCATTTAGGTTTTTACATGAAGAGCTGTGCTGAACTGCACTGCACTGCCAAAAATGTGTTGTCAGCATAATCTTTGTCCAAACAAATGTATCTTTAGTTGTTCCAGGCATTACAATGAACAAGAAACTAAAGAAACAGGGGTCGTCTAATCATTTTTTCCATGACTGATGAAGGGCTTTTTAATCCCCAAGGTTTTTTTGAGTGCAACTTGCTGTCTTTATTTATTTATTTGTTAATTCTTTATTCAATCATAGTGTTGATGATGCTTAGTGTGAATTAGTCAATGAAATTAATACGGAGAAAATATATTGCACAATACATCAGCATCAGAACCAGTGTTGTCATAACGATAAGGAACAAAATGTAATTTATATTTTTTAACTTTAATAAGAATTTGGAGTGCATGAGAAAGTGGAAAGGAAAACGTAGCTCTCTTTGACCGCGTGGTTATTTATTTACACTCCTATTGAACAGCTGAGTAGCCATACCAACATTTCAAAGTGCATGTAGATGTAGATAGGTATATGAAAGTTACGTTGGGCAGCTAAATATGTTATCAAACTATTTTTCCGCTTTCAAAAGTGACCAAATATGTCGTAGACTATATCACAACTTGTGACTTAGTAATAGTGACTAATAGTGAGAAAAACAAAGCTCTTTGACCACATGGTCATTTATCAACAATTAATATTGCACAACACAGCTACAAGAGTACCTGTGTTGTAATAGCGGTAAGGAACAAAATGCTCAGCCAGCATTTAAAGCGCTGATAAGTTCATTTAAGTCCTGTTGACCTCTTCCTATCATATCAGCACTCACTACATCAACAGGATTTCTTATTTTTTTGCCAATTAAATATTTAAATTGGATTCAGTTCGTGTGCATTCATTTACTATCTGTAAATGAGTGGTCTGAAGTTTCATCTGCACTTGATCCATATTTTTGATTTAATATGAATAATCCCTTTAATTGTGGGGAGGAAAATCCAATTGAATATGTTCAGTCGAGTCTTTCAATTGTTGTGCTTGTGTAGACTGTTGTTATGCAGTAATAATTTAATTTGATTTGTTATTATTATTTATTTAATTAAATACATTGTTCAACAGTCAAGGGAGTTTATGTTTATTGAGATTTTTATACCAATAATATTTTTAAATTTAATAGATTTTTTTTAAAGGCCGTTATGCTATTTGCGGTCGATGTTAAAAATGCCTAAAGCACATATACACTTTCATGACTCCCTCCTCAATAAAGATAAAAGAGTGTTTAAATTGTTTTTTTTGTTATTGTATTAATTGTGCAGTGGCTAACTTTTTTTTAACACTTGTATGAAAGGTTTTACCCAGTTTTACCGTTACATTATTTTCTAAGGGAAAAAATAGTTGGGAAATCCACACCAACTCAGACTGCTCTTGTCTTGAGTGACATTTGCCTAAATGAGTTTTACCGCCTACAGAGAGCTGCGTAAACAGGAGCCATATTCCCTGCGAGGTGAAAGCCAACTGATGTGCGTCGCCGCAGAAAGAAGTATAGCAATGAGATTCTGGAACACCCCCCCCCCAAACACCACCTCCAAACCCCCCAAACCCTCCATGCCCGCTGGGAAGTGTGTCAGTCCATTTGCCGGGAACATGATTTAATGTCTTCAAAGTCCAGATGCCGATGGTTAGTGTTGGGGTGGATGTGCTAGGTCGCCGGAATGAGAGCCAAGGTCGTGACTTTTGTGTCTGGTAATGTTGTCACAGGGACTGCCAGCTTTAGCCACATTAGTGTGGGGGAGGACCTCTAGAACTGAAGACGATGACCAGATGTGTGGTTCACTGCCAGGTGTTTCACACGTGTTTGTTTGGCTGGAAAAATGTCCTTTCACTGAAATGTCAAGTCTTTTGTGCACCTGTTAGCAGGATAACTTATCCATCCCATGGACTCTTTACCAGTCTTTTTACACCTGTAAGCAGGTTAACTTATCCATCCTGCATTATGGACTCTTATGGAATTTTTCTCATAGCGCTCCATGGTCAAATTCCAGGTGCACTGAACGAGGCGCTGATATGACTAGGAAGAGGTCAGCAGGCCAGACAGGCTCTGACACAGCCAAAGTTTAGTCGATTTTTTTGTGCTTCTGTTGCCTGGCACTCGTATGTAATCCCTTGCCAAGTGTTGGCGCGCATGGAAGGAAGGCCGTGAGACGCCTGCTAGCACATTCTTTTTTTCTTCTTTCTCGTTCTATCAAGCCCTCAGGGAAGGAACAGACAGGCACACCGACAGAAGATCTTTTAATTCTTTCCCCCCCCCCATATGCGGTAGCGCGGCTGGTAGCATCTCCGCCACTAGTGTAAGCTTCAGGGGTTTGGATGTGGAGCTCATTTCACGTGTGGCTGGGTGCGAATTAGCATTTGCTGCTGCTGCCTCCTTCCTTTGCCGAGCAACAACCCCAGCCCTCCTGCTGTTTACATGCGGCGTTTGCAAACCTGTCGGATTTAGGGAAGGCTGGTGCTCGCCGTGCCGAATTTTGTTGCCAGGGCAATGCCACGAGCTTATAGAAATGAGGGTATAGTCAGGTGGAGTGGAGTGTCTAATGTTGAACACAATCCGAGACATTTTCCTCTTGTAAGTCATGGAAATTTTAGCTCAAACTGTTGTCATCTGAAAACGTTTATTAACCTTTTGAAGTAACACGAGGGGTGTCAAAATTGGCATAAAAATGAAATATCAGATCATATTGGTGAGACCTCATCAAACTACACTGTGCTCTGCAGTGCAACGAGCTCAGTATGTCTGCGGTCTCGAATAATTTCCAAGTTTTGCCTTCGGATTGTAAATATGCAATTTGCAACGACTTAAAAGCGTTACATTTAGCTCTCTGCGTGTAATGCTGCTCCACCTAAATTGTAGCACTGACTACTAATGACGAACCAGTACCGCTGCACATGCTTCGCAGCGACCACATAGTGGCTGTGAATCACGCCATACAAACAGAAACAGAAAACCTAAATAAGAGCACAAAACAGAAAACTGTGAACAGTAAGGAAAACGAAAGCCAAATACCAACCAGTCACGGGGAACATGACATAAACGCTGGTTATGTGATCCGGGAGCTAGGCGTCTTCTTTCAATACTTACAATTATTATTTTATTTTTTTTATACTACAATTTTTTTAATACTTACAATTTAATATCGTACCTCAGGAAGACGTCAAACGGAGCATTTTGTCACTTTTTCTATCAATTGTATTGCATATTTGTCTTATTTTGCACAAACAGTGTTTATTTGTGAAATGCATCCAGTCGGAGAAGCAACAGTGTTACACGACATTAGTTTGAGGGAAGAATTGAGGCCAATATTGGTGTCGCTAATCAAGTGTTGGACAATATTGGATATCGGATATTTAGAAGATAACCACTATCGAGCATCTTGAGTTTGAACCTTTATTAACTGTTTTAAGTACCAGTTTAACTAGGGCTGTCAATCAATTAAAATATTTAATAATGATTAATCACATGTTGTCCGTAGTTAACTCCTAATTAATCACAGATTGAAAGACGTTTTTATCAATAATAAGTAGGGATGTGCCGAGCCACATTTTTAGGCTTCCGATCCGATACGATTTTTTTTATAGTCTTGCCAATCCAATCTGATCCGACCCGATCCGGCACCGGTCATTTTTTTGTTTGTTTGTTTTTATTATAATAATAACATTTTGTTCCAAACATGAATTTGTGCAATTGAATATGGTTAGGAATATAGCTTTCAAAGCATTAAAAATAATGCAACCCAAGTATTGTTGAATTTAATTTTTATTACACAGCATGACCAACAATATTTTTTGGCTTACAAACCTCTGTGAGTCAGGTTCTTAATCCAACAAATGATCCAACAAAAGTACTTCCAATAAAAGATCAAATTGGAAAAGTGAGAGGGAACTACCACTGTAGCTACGGAGCCGAACATCCAACATCCAACGTGACAGTAGGATGGATCCCATATGTCCAAAAAGTCTAAAGTCAAAAAGAGGGATGGTGGAGGGAGGACCAGTGGTGGGTCGCCAGCAAGACCCCACAAGTGGATGGCCGGTAGGACCCCTACGAGTGTCGACCGGGACGGCGTGCGAGGCGGTGGCGGCAGCACCCCTCCGTGGGTCAGCTGGGACGGCATGCGAGGCGAGCGGCACCCCTCTGGTGGTCGGCCGGGCCAACATGCAAGGCAAGGCTGGCGGGAACCCTCTGAGGGTCAGCCGGGATGGTGTGAAAGGGGGTGGCAGCGAGACCCTTCCAGATGCTTGGCCACTGACGGGCTGGAGGTGAACAGCTGCAAGTCATGTGCCACTAACGCAGGCGGCATTGAGCAGAGGCAGAGAGCAACTCGGCCTGGCGTGAAGCAGAATGCGGTGACGTCTCGGCCAGAAGTGGAGGAGAAGAAGATGCGGGCCATGTTTTCCGGCCTACTGCAGTGAGCCCTACGTCTTGACTTGCAAACTCTTGACTGCAAGGCGGAGACCCAAAGTGTGGGGTCTGGCTAGCTGCAGAGAGCCCTGTGTCATGACTTGCAGTTGGAGGAGGAGGAGAAGGAGCATACTGTGCAACTTCCTAACAGGAGAAGGACCAAGCTGTGCGTCTTGGATTAATGCAGCAAGCCCTACATCTTGACTTGCAGGTAATAGACCCAGTTGTGCGTTTTAGATGGTTGCAGTAGGTACAGGAGCGAGCCCTGCGGCATGACTGGCAGGTACAGGAGCAAGCCCTGTGTCTTGACTTGCAGGTGGAGGGCCGGGATGTGCTTCTTAGCCTGCCGAAGTCAGCCATGCATCTTGACTTGAGGAGCAGGCTGTGCTTCCTCCGTCGCCTAGCAGGTGGTACTAGGTCTCCCTTCCGAAGGCGGATCCCAGACGGCGTTCACCGCAGAAACCGCAACCATAGAATGGAGGAGGGAGGCTTGGAACAGGGTCTCTGGCTGGTTCCGGTCGACTCCTTGGCCGGACGAGCTGGTGACTTGAGATATGGTGCCAGGACGGGTTTGAGGTGATGTGGGGCAGGCTCTGGGGTGGTCTGTGGCTTGATGAGCTGAGATGCAGGAGTGGGAGGAGAACTGACCTCTTGATGTTGCACTGGGGGCAACGTGGATTTGGAGGTGGGAGGCAGCAGGAGCTTGGAGCGCCTTGGCGCAGGAATTGGAATGCGGCCCTCTTCTGGACTTTGAATTGGGAGCAAGACAGAAGAGGATGGAGAGGGCGGCCGGAGCTTGAAAAACAGAGGCGCAAGAGTGGGATGCGTGCTGGACTCTTCTTGGTGTTGCGCTGGGGGCAACGGAGATATGGAAGAGGATGGCAGTGGGAGCTCAGTGCCCTGACGTGACGCGGGAGCCGTTGGCAATTGCATGGGCCGGCACTTAGCAACAGCATGAGGAGGGAGTTGCGCGTCGTCGTGACGTAGCGAGGAGGAAGAGAGTGGCCTCACCGCTTGCCGCCGTGAAGCCTTTGCTGGAGTCAGCCGTGACGCGTGTCCGCAACGCCGCCATGTCAGAGAGTGAGCAGCGGGTCCTGGTAACATCGACGCTATGGGCACGGCGTGACCTCCGGCCGCCCACACCTGGCGTGTACTTAGCACATTCCTCCTCCATCTCCTTGAAAGACTGTCAAGTCATTGTATCCTGCAAGGTCATCATCAGGTTGGTTCATATTGACCGGAACAGGGTGGGGGGACACCTCGGTTTGGCGTGGCGGCAAGGAAGAGAGTGGCTTCACCTTCTGACGCTGTGAAGCCCTCACTGGAGCCGACTGAGATGTGCGTCGGCGTTGCGGACAGTCTGGTGTGGCTTCAGCGGGTCGCGGATTCACCCACACCATTGTAACAAGCGTGCCATCCGGCCCACACACCATGTCCTCCAGCTCCCCTGGCGAGAACATCATATTCTCCTCCTCTATCGCATTAAAGATCTGCAGGGTCCAGAAGTCGCTCTACGTGTAGTCATCTTCTTCTTGTTGGAGCATTCTGTTACGTTTTGGCGTTAGGATTGTGGCAACGACTCTGAGGATGCAGAGAGCAGGACTCAGATGCAGGTAAATGTATACATTTATTAATTAAGGCTGCTGTGCAGCGGTAAGGATCCAACAAAGAGCAGTAAAAAAACGCAAACAATAGTATGATGCTCCAACAAAGGCCAAGAACACGCATGTGAGCTAAATAGGCAGAACTAAAATTAGCAGCAGGTGCGTGAAACAAAAAACATAAAGCGGGCAAACACAGAACAGGGCAACACAGGAAGAACTACAAAATAAGGGCTCAGAAACAGGAAGTAAGGCATAAAAAGGTGACATAAACACACTGTCACACGGGCACACAAACAGGTTGTTACAGAGAAAGTGGAAAGGAAAACATAACACACAACACAGCAGCAACAGAACCAATGTTGTAATCGTGGTAAGGAGCTTTTTTTTTAAATTGCGAAATTCAAACTCTGTTAATGTGTTAATAACATGTTAACGGAAGTTTCCTTTAACGGCACTTTTTTTTTTTGTCTTGTTTGATCCTCGGCCCACACTGTACTTTGAGGAAATAGCGGTGACTGTGGAGCCGTTAGCGGGAACAAATATTGAGCAGAAATGGACAAAGAAAAGGGTACATTAATTAGAGACACGGGTGGATACTTGTTTTTGTAGACAACGCACCCAGCGACCATAGGGGACACAGAAGGTACAGTAATTGAGTAGAGGAAGATCACACAACATAAATGAGGTCGTTAGAAATCTAAAATGTCATCTGAGTGAACCAGTCAGAAAGCCTGATCTTCCCGCGTCGTGTTCAGGACCAGTGAGCAATCTTGGCTCTCAGTGGGAAGTGTCCACCAAGCTGGAAATGACCTGCCCCTCCTCCCATATGGTGTTATCACCTGCAGCACACTGACAGAGAATGGCAGCATACTGCGTCGTCATCCTGCATCTTGTAATCAGGCTTCTGTCGCCTTCACCAGTCATTTTTCAGCATTCAACCCTTCTCTCATTGTTTGTCTGCCATCTTTTCTCGTCACTACTGCCTTTTATTAGCGTGTTTGTCACTCGTCTTCGTTTTCTTCTTCTTCTTCTTCTTATGGGTGCTGTCTTTTCCCTTTTAATGTTCTCCTCGCCACCAAGCATGGCTGACAATCTTAATAAGCACGTTTCAACAATAAGTGCACGCTTTAGACAAGCCATTGTGACGATGACTTCTTTTCTTCCTCTCCATCTGGTGGTGACATGACTGCTCACTGACCTGCTGAGAGGGAAAGATGAGAGAAAGAAAGGCAGATGGAGTGTTAAACACCATTAAAGAGGCCAGTCTTTTCTAAAGAGAAGTTAACAACTGTTTAAGAAAATTAAAATAAAGTGAAACTACTCCTACTGGCAAAAACAATAAGAAGTAGTTTGGAGTGCTATACTGACATCTAGTGACTTTTTATAGGTATTGCTGGTGTCGTGATGTACAATCCAACAATTTTAGAGGTTGGTTCTATAGTTATTGTCAAAGGTTTCATGGTTGCCATTGCTGTTACCATACTGAAAAAAAAAAAAAATTCTCAAAATGTTTTTACGGTTCAAATCCAACTTTGAAAATTCTCCTCTGCTACTATATTGTACGGCTGTACGGTGGCCTAGTGGTTAGCATGTTGGCCACACAGTCAGGAGATCGGGAAGATCTGAATGGTTGTTTGTTTATATGTGCCCTGCGATTGGCTGGCAGGCGGGATAGGCTCCAGCACACCCACGACCCTAGTGAGGTTAAGCGGCATAGAAGATGGATGAATGGATACTGTCACTGTAAAGGCAAAACATCTGTTTGACAAAAAAACATGGCAGTTCGTCAGAAATACATTCCAGAAATAGATGTTTTGACCCAGGGATGGTGATATGATAAAAGAATGTGATTGTATATTATGAAATCAAAATAGTATTGTAATAGTATTATTACAAACAAGAATACAAATGAATACATCGTAAAATATTAAATATATAATAGAAACAATAATACAGATTTTGGAAGATACTACATTCTACAATGTATTTTTTTTTATTATTTTATTGTTTTATTATTAGTTGAATTTAATTTTACTTTAATTATTATTTTCATATTAAGCCTCTATACATTTGTTTTGTTATTTTTTTCCATCCATCCATCCATTTTCTATGCCGCTTAGGGTACACCCTGGACTGGTCGCCAGCCAATCGCAGGTTATTTTTTCCCTTTGTATTATAATTATTATTATTATTACGATAACGTACTTGACAACAAGTTGAATATACAACATTTTACAAATAGAATCGCTGGCAGCGACTACTCACGTATTGGGGTTAATTGGTTCCAGACATGACCGTGATCAGTGAATTTCGGTCTAGTAAGATTTTTTTACTTATAAATCAAATGTTTTTGTAGTTGGAGCATATAAAACCATTATTAGAGCCCTCTAGACATGAAATAACACATTTATAGTCACCTTTACACTAGTATTACCCAATATAGTAGATATAATCAGAGAAAGTAAGCCATCTAAGACATAATATGCATGCTGTATGCATGCTGCTATAAGTGTTCCGAACAGGACAGCAGGTGACGTTGGGGCTCCAGAAATGTGTTTGAGCTTCAAAGTGAATTACGGCCGTAACCGTAGCCTGTGTTATTATTGTGATTATTATTATTATTATATTATTATGTTATTAATAATATAGGCATGTTGTTCCAGTGACTAATAATAGGCCCTTTTCAACCAAGAAACAGCATGATTTATTAATTAATATATTTTTTTTAAATCGCAAAATTCGAATTCTGTTAATGCGTTAATAACGCGTGACATAAACACACTGTCACACGGGCACACAAACAGGGTGTAACAGAGAAAGTGGAAAGGAAAACATAACACACAACACAGCAGCAACAGAACCAATGTTGTAATAGTGGTAAGGAGCATTTTTTTGGTTTTGTTTTGTGAAATTTAAATTCTGTTAATGCGTTAATAACATGTTAACTGAAGTTTCCTTTAACGGCACAATTTTTTTTTGTCCTGTTTGATCCTCGGCCCATACTGTAGTTTGAGGAAATAGCCGTGACTGTGGAGCCGCAAGCGGGAACAAATATTGAGCAGAAATGGTCAAAGAAAAGGGTATTTTGATTGGTCAATTTAGCTTCAAAGCCCTGGCAGATGACTCTCACAGGAAATAACAGTTATTTGTATCTACTGTCACTGCGACTGGAATTGTCACAGAGTATGTCGACTTGCCAGAGAGAAGCGAGGAGGTAATGTAGCACTGTTGTTTTTTTTATTGTCATTTATACAGAGGTACCGTGACATACGAGTGTTTCAACTAACAAGTGTTTATTTTACTGTAGATGTGAGCCGTATCGCGACTGATTTTTTGTTTTGAGCTGCGAGCTTATGGTGCTTATGCAAAGTGACCGTGGATGAAGAGCTAGCAGCGCTACCATTAGCTAGCAATTACAGAGCACTAGCTAGTCATCAACACATCAGTGAAACATTTATACATTATAGCGATCAAATTTGTTTTATTAATTATGTATTGTGTAAAACTATGACAGGAACAACAACAAATTTAAAGCACGAAATGAACACAGAGCTACCATCCACCAGTACGAGCCTGGACTTGTTTTTCAGAGAGGTTGTGTACCACAAATATGCACTCACTAAGGTCAGCAAATCTTACCTTTATGCATTCCTAAATAGTATCAGCATTTGGAACCAAATATGAGCCGAAAGAAAAAGGGGGAAAATACAGTGTCGTAGTCTATCTGTGCAGCGTGGGACAAAGTTAGAAGGTGCGTTCAAAGACCGTCAAAAAAGTGGGACAAAACGCCGCTCGCATTAAACATGCAAAAACTGAGGCATTTCGAAATGTATATATATATATATATTTTTTATAAAATAAAGGCCCATATTTCCAAAATTGATATCCCTTTACATAAAATGTGTTGCGTAGTAGCGTATCAAATCTTTTACCACAAAGAGATTTACATCCCCATCCCTTTTCGATAAAAACGATTTCTATCAGCGATTAAGTGTGATTAATTATGACTTAACTATGGACAAAATGTGATTAATCACGATTAAGTATTTTAATCGATTGAGAGCTCTAGTTCGTAAACATTTGTTGTAGTTGTAGCAGCAGTAGTATTAATGATAAGGATGAAGATAACACCTTTACATTTTAACACAAACTTGAAGGGTGTGAAACTGTGTCAAAAAATTAATAAAACAATAAAAGGTAATCATTTTTTAAATGTGTTTTTTAAAGTTGTTTTTTAAAAAGGTGATAAGTTTCCCATGGTGCGGTACATTTAAATGAAACATTATCTTACATAAAATGTCGTACTCCAACACAATGCTTTCTTTGCTGAATGGGTTTGAAGGACCAAACAGCCTTGGCTCACCGCCCAGTACCTGCCCTCTACCCAGGTGTTGGGAACCCCTGGCCTAACTGGTTAGTGATAAATCAGGTCTTGGGCGAGAGCGCTTATTATCCCCCATTGCCATCTCAAAATGCAAGACATTTTGGACCAACTCTTTGGGAACATTTTGTGGAAGTTCTTCCATAAACAACTCCTGCAGGTGTTCCACTATACTTCCGAACATATATAGTGTCGATTTTTCCACCTTTCCTTCCTTCCTTCCTTAGCCTGCGTCATTATCTGTGCAGCCTTCCAGCCAGCTGACACTAAACCTGCATGAGGAGTGACAGGTGTAGCCGAGGGGAACGGCAATACATGCCACCACAATGTCAGCGATACCATCTCCACTTCTTTTTTGCACTCCAAATCTATCCCTATACAAAAAACATTTCGAGCTCTTAAGCTGACACCTCTCCCAGGCCCTCTACCGTCTTGGGAGGTATCGCTTTTCGCACCTCAGCCACCAACTGTCAGTCAAATAGCGGATTATAGGAGTGTGATTACAATATAGGCGTAGTGTTAGGTGGCTCCTAATGAGGTTAAGGAGGTTTGAGTCACGTTTTTGAAAAAAACATTCATCCATCCATCCATTTTCAAACATGAGGTCCATAAAAACATCAGAGTGCTCTGTTAAATAGAGAATCTTTGACTGGTAGCAGGTATTTAAAAGCAGCAGAGCACTCCTGTCATATAGAGGATCTTTGGCTAGCGTAAACATATTGCTTGTGTTATAATTCCTGACAGTATGACTTTATTTCTGACTATATTATCCATGTGGTGAGTTGCATATCCCTGCCATAAGCAGTGAGGAAGCTTACTGGCTAAAGTAGCATCTTCTTATTTAGTCACGTCTCTCCAGGGGGACTTTTTGTCCTATTTATCGCTCTTTCATCAGACACAGTTATGTCCTTTGGCCACCGGAGCTGGGTTTTTTTTCTCTCAGCATGGTTAATGATGGTCTCTCTGCAGCAAGCATCCACTCTCCTCCATATTCCAAGTGATTCTTTGCCGAGTGTGCGCTTGTTTGCTGTGTTTGTTGGCGGCGTTGGTGCCAGGGAGTCTTTGAAGCCCAGAGTTAAAGCCGGCTTCTCTTCTCGTTTTTTTTTTTTTATGCCCCATTTCTATCAATCATTCATCACCAGAGGCACTAGCTGTTGGTGATTAAAGCTTTGCTTCTGCAAGGCAGCATGTGAATATGGATATGGAATTCAAAGGCACTGGTGTACATGCAATACGCAAACGTGAATAGGAAGCGGGAAAAGGACACACTCCATAACCACGCTCTGATAGCCACAGTGTGTATGCAACATCTGCAGATGAAACACTGCACTGCATACAGATGTGAATCCTGTGTGGCATCGTCCATATTCATCATTACTTTAGTACTAACACTAACACTAAATGCCATTTGTTTTGGAACACTTAAACCCCTAATTTGTTGGGAATTCACAGGTATTTTCCCATATGAAATAATGGAAATAAAATAGTCTGTTCCAGGTAAAAATTGTCACCATTATGACACCTTTATTAACTATCTAGGCAATGTTTAACACACTTAACTAGCATACAAGTGTAAAAAGAAGTTAGCCACTGTAATGTAAATGGCTTAACTTTCATGACAAGTGATTAAGATGCAGGTATTTCAAATGCACCTCTCGTATTGTAAAAATAGCCATGATCTTACAAAAATAAAGTCGTAAGGTTGCAGTGTAAAAATAAGTTAACCGTAGGAAAGCAAAACACTTTACTTATGCTTTAATGCACTTCCTGTGTATTTATTAAATTTTTCTTATACATTGTTTTTTTTTGCACACAAACATAACAAAAAAATCTATATTACGAGAATTACATTATACAAATATGAAGATTGATTTCTCCAAGATTTTGAATAAAAGACTGATTTAAAAAGAGAAAAATATTGCCAGATTCAAGCCAGAATGTGTTGAGTGAAAAAAATGTAACCACACTGTAAAACACTACAGCTGTTTTAGATATGCCAAAAATAACGGCGTTAACGGCGGTAACTAATATATTTCATTAATTACGTCATTTTTTTGGCGTAATTAATACACACACCTCATGGCATGCCCATCATCCACAATACTTATGTAAGACATGAACACACGTCTGTCTCTTTTCTGTGTGTTCTAAGGATATAAAAAAATAAAAGAGACAGCTCATTACTGCACGTAATGGGGCACACCTGTGCCGCCTACAAAGACCGCTCTTAAAACACCCTCCCAGTTTTATATACTGTACATGCTGTGACCATGTAGTAAGAGCTACATTCTTGATAACATACTTTTAGTATTTTGCCATATGTTGGTCCTTTTAAGCAGGAACATCCTTACTGGGCACATTGATTTCACATAGCAACACGGAAACGAACGCCTACACCTAGCGTTAACTTTTCCAAACTCAAAAATAAAAACACAGCAGCAGTGGCGGCAGCTCCAATATGTTGCCTTACCTCTTTGCTAGTGGTCTGAGGCATATACATTATATATATATACAGTAGACGCCCCTAAAACGTAAATAATCCGTTCTGAGAACCTTTATGTTATAGGGTTTTTATGTTATACGAAGCGTAAAATACATGTGAATAGCCTAATCCCTTCCAAGATCTTCCCAAACTCACCCCTTGGCCCTTCAAAATATTCAAAGTCCACCAAATATGGTGGGAAAATATAAAAGAAAACGTTAGCATAAACATAATAGAATAACATTCCAATATAAAATAAGGTAATAAATAAGATTACTGTAAATGAATAAAACTGAAAAACAAAAACAATCTTACCGTTCACGAGATGTCTTGATCAGGAGCGCAAGTGGAGGCAGGAAGGAGGAGGAGGACTAGCCTGAGTCGAAACGCGGCTCAAAGAGTCTAAGAGTCAGCTGGTCTCACAGACAAATGCACACACTACACGATAATGCTGTGTGCAAAATTTTTATTTGTAACTTAACTTAATTGTTTATAAGTTAGTTTAAGGGCGACTACGAAGAGGAAAGGAAGTTGAAAGGACAATCAGCCAATGAGATGAGAGCAGAGGCGGTGCCCCGATAATCAGTCAATGACAGCGTGAAGCGTCAGAATTTCTGGATCCTTTCCTGCTTGGTTTCTATCGACAACTTTTCCCTTTTTTTCTTCTCACTTACACTTGGTTTAGGGCCCATGACTACGGTAGTTTTGACACAAAGAAAAGTAAAAACATTAAGAAGAGATTTCAATGCGTGCAAACTAGTTTAAGGGCAACTACGATGAGGAAGGGAGTTGAAGGGAGCAATATGTCACACAAACACACGGACGAGCTGGATAAGTCAGCCAATGAGATAAGAGCGTAGGCGGTGCCCTGATAATCAGCCAATGAGATGAGAGCGGAGGCGGTGCCCCGATAATTAGCCAATGAGAGCGTGAAGCGTCAGAAGACGTCACCAAGCGCTAAACAAATCGAATTTCTGAACTTGCACCGACTTGACGCTTTACGTTATATGGAATTTCTTACGTAATACGATGCAAAAACTTTACATAAATTCTTTACGTTCAGTGGAATTTACGTAAAAGGAGGTTTACGTTATGCGAGGCACTACTGTATATATCATTTGTGTGTGTGTGTGTGTGTGTGTGTGTGTGTGTGTGTGTGGCTATGACGACAGGCTATGGCAATATGTAATGCTAGACATTTTTCTTAATAAACTTACTTTATAAAAAAAAGAAACTTTGTCAGTCAAAAACAAAGACATCACTTAAATTGAGTTGAACTGCAATTTTAAGGCAGCAGGTGAACTTACATTTGCTAGCTGAATGGACCAAAAATGTTTTACAGTGCAGTTATTTAAGAACTTAAGCAGTTACTGGTAAGATGTATAAAGAGTAACTTTAGCATCTCATGTATAACATATATTTCAACTTAAATTAATTTAAAAAGTATGAGAATGACATATAAATAAAAATTAGAATTTTTAATGAATAACAATAATCCATCCCACCTCACATGTGTGCCATATCACGATGCTGATTAGACACCATGATTAATAGGTGTGCCATAGACTGGCCACAATAAAAGGCCACTCTGAAATGTGCTGTTTTATCACACAGCACAATGCCACAGATGTTGCAAGATTTGATGGAGCGTGCAATTGGCATGCTGACAGCAGGAATGTCAACCAGAGCTGTTGATCGTGTATTGAATGTTCATTTCTCTACCATAAGCCGTCTCCAAAGGCGTTTCAGAGAATTTGGCAGTACATCCAACCAGCCTCACAACCGCAGACCACGTGTAACCACACCAGCCCAGGACCTCCACATCCACCTCATCGGGGTCTCAACTCCAGTTCGTCGTCGTAACCGACTTGAGTAGGCAAATGCTCACATTAAATGGCGTCTGGCACGTTGGAGAGGTGTTTTCTTTACGGATGAATCCCGGTTTACACTTTTCAGGGCAGATGGCAGACAGCGTGTTCTCATTCCCATTTAGCTGGATGTAGATTTTGCCGTTGGTGCTTTGTATCTTTCCCTGCTTCCTCAAGTCTCTTGCTTTCTTGACGATGTCAGCGTTGTCAGATGCTCACTCATGTAGACGTTTGTACCGTTCAGCTTCTTTGCCTGTTTCAGTTGTTTTTAATTCCCTGTTGCTGAACTGCACAATGAAGGTGTGGTGTAGTTTCTGCCATACAGTGGGATGCAGTTATCAATGACGTCGATATCTCCATCCACCTCCTCTGATTGTAGGAAGTTAGCAGTTTGTTGCTTTGTTGAACAAACATCCATTTCATCTGGTTCTCCTCTGTTTTGGACTGCCCTGTCTTTCGACCTGGGTGTAATTCAGAGCCCTGTGAGGATCACATTGCTCATTCGTGCATTCTGATTCATCTCCTCAATTATATTTTTCATTTGCTCAGTGATATTTTCCTTTGCTTCTGTCTCTTCCTCAAGAGTGGTGCGCAAGGCAGCATGATATCATTTTGTAGAACCTTGGTATCATTGCATCATAATCTATTTTCTTCCATGGTTTTTTTTTAACCTCCTTAAGAGCAGCGCGCAAGGCATCAACTTCCAATAGTGTTTTGATATCATTCTGTAGAACCTTGATAGCATTGCATAATGCTCTATTTTCTTCCATAGGATTTTTAGCCTCCTTAAGAGCAGTGCGCAAGGCAGCATTATCATCTTGTAATACCTTGATATCTTCCTGTAGAGCCTTAGTATCCTTGCTCAGTGCTGTATTTTCCTTCTTAAGGTGTATGACTTCCTCCTGGATCCCCATGAGCATTCTGAAGAGGGTGTCATTCTGCGATTCTGCATATTCAACATGTGATAGCTGACACCTAAAATCATGGCTTGCTTGTGCTGCAGTTTGTTGTTGTATCTCTCTCATCTCCTGCTTCAAGGCTTGTAATACTGTCAACTTTTTGCTATCGAGAATAACAGATTTTTCATTCGAGGTATCATTCTCCTCTTCCGCCAGCCAGACTGACCCTGTTTCTGATTTTGAATCCGGATTTCCAGGGCCGTTATTGTTTTGCTTTGTGTTTGGCATTGTTGCTCGGCAACCGCTTTAAACTTCAGCAGTTAGCCAGTTAGCTTGGCTTGCTAGCAGCTGTCAGCACTTGTGCCTAGTTTATTTCTGGGAATCTGTACCTCTCGCCTATCCAAGTTAAAGTTGAGAGTGTCAGCAAGCTGTTCTGATCTTGTGTTCATGAAGTGTAGTCAGCAAACCACCAAAATAGCTAACATTTCTAGTATCGACAGCAGAGCTCTTGCCATGTACGTCCTTTCCAGTCAACAGCAAAGGAAAAACAAGTGCAACACAAAGGTGATGGACCTATTGCATTACATTTTAAAAAAAATACTGTGTAGTTTTTAAATTGATTTTTTCACAAACGCGATGCAGCCGAAAGCATCATATTACAAGAATAAAGTCGTAAGGCTGCTGTTAGAAAATAGCCGAAGGTTTAATTCTCACTGAACTGAGGTCTCGCAGGACGTCATGCAGGTGGTCAGGTGGTTCAAGTGTTTTCTGCAACTTTAGGAGGGTATTTTTTAAAATTAGGGTTGCAATTCAGATGCTAAAACTATATGTCCGTTATATTAAGTTCCGAAATATTTTCAGTCATTGCAGGCTTTTGGTCTTGCTGCTTTAATTGTATTGTGATATTGTTTTGTTGTGACACAGCTGACACAAATTCAAAATTCAACATTTCCATCTTTGTTCAATCATTCATCCATTCCTTGCTTCCTCCCCTTCCCTCCGCCAGAGACCATCTCCGAGCGGGCGGAGCGACCCACTCCGACCCCCTCTTCTGCTGCAGCCATCACAACGCCAGCCCCCTTCCACATTAACAAGGTGTGGGCCATCCCGCCTCCGAGAATGGCCGAGACTTCTGAGACCACAGTGCTGCCCACCGCCACCACGCCCTCACCCACCCTCACCCACCACCGTGCTCAAACAAACCACCACCACCACTCCATCCACATCCAGCCTCAGCCGCCGCGCTCCACCGCCACATCACGCACTAGCCCTGCCCCCTCCGCTGCCACAAATTCTTTCGATGGGTCGGGCAGTGGGGAGCCCAGTGGCGATGACCAGGCCGAGGAAGAGGAGGAGCAGGAAGAGGAAGCGGGTAGCGGTGTACCAGCAGAGGCCAGTGGGGCAGATGAGATTTTGGGTAAATCCTTGCTCTTTCATTATCATTACCCATAATGCTTTGCTAGTTTGAAATGTTTGCCATATCATAACACATTCATGTCATTTGATGTATTGACGTGTTCATTATATATAATGAACACAAAGAGTTCCAATATAATTTGTCCATTTTGGTTGGAAGTAGCCGTTTTTTGGTAAGTACCAAAAACAGCTCGACCTAAACAGCTTGGCATATTGCTACAAAATATTTGACTGGGAGGAGCATGGTGACAAAGTTGGTCTTGGCAAAGAGAAATGCCATGAAACTCCACACAAAGTCAGATCTCAACCAAAGCTTGTGTGTGCAAAGAATCACTGGCAATTTTAATCATAAAACCAATGAAACTTTACTGGAGACTGGCCTATGCCATACAACACACAATAAGTTGACCATTTTAGTATCCCTGTGGCTATTTTTAAGTGTGCTACAAACACTAACTTCTCCTAGACAGTTTGTTGAATTGCTACAACATTTGAACCACGTATACTTGAGAGAAGGGCACAGCATAATCACTAAATATTTGGAGTTTTTGTCATAGCGTGTGGGCACAGAGTGGCAACAAATGTTGACCAAAAAAATGCACAGGTCCCCCATGTGCCACCTTCCTTAACACAGATGAATCGTTGTTCAGAGTATTATAGTATTATAAACTCAGATGAACCGTTGCTAAGAGTGTTATGTATTATAAACTATTAGTATGATAATAAATAATAAAAATATAATAAACTATTAACTTTACTGAGAACCCATGCTGTAAAATGCACAGGAAGTCAACCATTTTGGCTTAAATCTGTGGTTTTAGTGCCCTCTTTTGTCATGAGTGTGCTCCAAAAACAAGGTTTTCTAATTGCTAATCCTCCCAATTTTGATGACGTATACTAGACAGGCCAAGATACTGTAAATTGAGAACATTTTGAGTTTTCATCATAGCGTGTGGGTGGAGTATAGCGACAAAGTTTTTGTTGCCAGTATTTCACGAAACTTGAATAAATCAGCTCCACAAAGTCAGATCTCAGCTAAAACGAATGCATGTAATAAAGGTTGCGTCTTGAAGGTAGTCATGTGCCACCTTCTTTCAAAAGAGTGACCACTGTTAATAATAAAACATAAAGCCAATCACTTTACTGAGAACCCTTGCCATAAAATGCAGAGGATGCCTGCCATTCTGGGTTGAACCAGCTTTTTTTTGACAATCACCAGGGATGCTACGAAAACAAAACTCAAGATACTACCAAACTGTAAATTCTATACCAACCATGTATACTAGATAGATCGGCCCAGCTAAACTATGAAAATGTTGAGTTTTTGTCATCGGAGCATGGTGACAAAAAAAACATGGAACTTGAATAACTCGGCTCCATAAAGATAGATCTCAGCGATGAAGGTCCACCCTGAAGATATCCAGGACGTTCCTAAATTAGACACAGCGCCAACTAGTGGTGACAGTTAGTGTATAATAAGTGTATTAATGCATTGGCATGGTGACTTTTAATTTGATAGGCCTGCTACAAACTTCACTATTGCGGTAGTGGTGCCCCCTACTAATTTCCTTCAAAATATGTACATCGTATCTTCAAGCAGACTTTTATGGGCCTCGACAGGCAAAATCTCAGCTGCAGCTCACATATTTTATCCCATTAGATCATTCAGATATAAAATAATGTTGTGGCCTGTGAGTGTATATCTCAATTCGAGACAGAAAGAAATCTATTTGCATGGTTCACTGTCACTGCATGGTCCATGCTGTCATCCTTCCAGCACTCTCAAATAGACTTGGAGCTGGCCAGATGAAAGCGTTGGCCCATAACTGGGTCTCCTTGGAGCCTGAATGGAGAGGGTGATATGAATGCCTTCAATCAGTCACATGACCATTCGTTCGTCCCACGTCCCGACATGCGCGTGCCCCCCTCCCGTGCCTGAGGATGACCGGTGCCTTTCCATGTGATGGCTTGTTGTTTTCTCCTCCCTCCCATCTATCCGTCCATCTCAGTTGTCAGCTTGCGGCAGCCGTGTAATATCGGATGGTCGGAAAACAGCATGGGCTTTGTTGTGGTCTTCCTTTCTTTCCCACAGTCGGGGATTTATTCTCCTGTCAGAAGCTGACCAATGCTCGGTGGCGCAGGAAGCTTGTCCGCTGTCTACCAAGGAGACCTGCTGTCTTGTGTGGATGAAGTGTAGCCAACCATGCCTTAGTGTTGTGTGTGAGGTGAAGATTTTAACAATATGCGGATGGCAGCTCTCGATGTTGCCAACCAAGGGTGCTCGCAACAATTAGGACCTCAGCATGGAGGTGCAATTATTATTGTTATTCCGGCAAATAAATCGCCTTTTTAGGGTGCTTTAATATCCTTAAAAACTCAACAGATTTTGCAAGCATGTGTATCCTGGTGAAAATGCATGTATGCTTGGGGTCCTGGGTGTGACCCACCAAAAGACGCTCATTGGCACCCCCACGAAAAATGTCGACCAGTCCAGGGTGTACCCTGCCTCTCGCCCAACGTCAGTAGCGATAGGCTCCAGCATACACCTGTGACCATAGTGAGGACAAGCGGCATAGAAAATGAATGAATTAATTACATTTTTTCATTGTATTAAAAACAAACTAACAAGCTAACAAGGGAAAATAACATTCCCTATGATTTTAACCAAGATTTGAGTGGCCTCCTGTAGACAATTTATTACTGTTAATTACAGTAACTGTTCATCCTATCCATTGTTTAGTTCCAATAAAAAACATGAATCTCTAGTTATTAAAAAAAAAAAATATATATATATATATATATATATATATATATATACATATATGATGAAAATGTATATTTTTTAGGGCTGTCAACATTTTTTATTAATCACAGTTTTTAAATTGATTAATCATGATGAATCACCATTTGCACCATTGCAAATATGCCCATTTTTACTGTATTTTATGAACAGAAAGATAAATGACAGGACGCAATTATACTATATATTTGTATGTATTCACAGCTTCAAATGAACTGAAAATTTAAATCAAGCTAAAAGATACCACATAAAATGTATTTGCCTCACAATTGTCTCTTTAATAGTAGCAGAACATTTGAGTCACACTTTAACAGTTCTCTTAAGAGCAATGAGGGGTTGCAATCAAAGAAACCACGTAATTCACGTTTTAAGTGTAGATGTATTTTCTGTGATTTTCCAATTTGCAAATTGCACTTCCACGTCAGTGAGTTATAAGAATATCCTCTTACTGTTTATTACACAGACTCTGTGTGACTCTGTGGGTATGCTATTGTGCCTCATCTGCCTTCATAGCAGAGAGGTGTGGCTTGACATGACGAGCATGCATTAATTACCGAACAAAATTTAACGTAATTAAATAAATTAGTTAACACCGTTAATGCGCTATTTTTGACAGCCCTATTTTTTTATTCAGTTTTCTTTAATTAAAAAAATCATAATCATTTTATATTCAGTAAGTTATATCATTTACCGTACTTTGGGTCACACTTTTTTCACAGCTTGGCTGGTCCTTTGACTTTTTTTTTTTTCACACTGACAGGTTTTGTGCCAGTGAGTGTCTTTGTCATGTTGTTACACTTTAATGCCCCTAGATGGCAATAATGTAATAATGTGTTAGGCATCTGTGGAGTATGTCTGTTGGATGGAGGAGCTGTCAGATTTGCTGTCGCTATGCTAGAGACAAGATGTTGCCGCCCTCTCTGAAATAAAGCCACCAAAACAAGAGCTAAGTTTCTCTATTTTTAGTTGCTATAGGAAGATATCACAGCCAGTATCTGCTACTCCTATACAGGCGATACAATAACAATGACATCACCGACCCATCGCCACCGTCAAGTGGCCAGAAGTGAACGTTGATGACAAGCCAACATAATATCTGAATATTTTGACGGACATGACTCACGTCAGTCGACGTGATATTTTGTTGTCTTCATCTCCACAATGACTCGCAGAAGTAATTCTACTTTTTGTAAGCGGAAGACAACTGACAACTGGAAGACAACCGCGCAGCCATTCTTTCTTCTTCTATGGTTTGGAGTGTCATGTGGTTCCGTCTGCGTGCCTGTTCACAGCGCCACACGAATGCCCCCAAAAAGAAAATCATATTCTGCATCTTACAAGCTAAAAGTACTGAAATATGCAGCCGAAAACAGTAATCGAACAGTAAAAACAGAGTTTGGAGTAAACGAGAAACTTGTGAGAGACTGGCAAAAAGCGGAGGATATGCTTAAAGGTAATCGCGGACTAAAAGCTAACTGCCACAGCTAACGGAGCAAGCAAAGTGGGTGCTTGAACAACGTGCTGCCGCGAGAGGCTTGCCAACAGTGCAGTTACGTCTCAACACCCAGGTAGGTGCCAAGGCCATGAATGCATATAACTTTGCGGGTTGTTTAGGCTATAGTTATCTGAATAACTATATGTTACGTTAACATACCACCTATTCACGTTACGTTAACAGGCGCCTATTTAGCCTGTCCATTTTATTGTTATTACAGTACTATGACTTGCCTTTCAAGATGATGATTTCTTGGTCTCTGATTTTATCAAATAAATTCCCCTCAAAAAATGTGACTTATAGTCCAGTGCAACTTATATATGTTTTTTTTCCTCTTCATTGTACATTTTTGGCTGGTGCGACTTATACTCTGGAAGCACTTATTGTTTGGAAAATGCGGTATATAATTACTATTTTATTTATTCATTTGTTTTCTGCAAAAAATCAAAAGCTCACAAAATTTGAAGAAATATGCTTTAATAATAATAATAATAATTGATTTTATATAACGCCTTTTTACAAGGTACCCACAGCGCTTCACAGTGAAGTGAACCCATTATTCATTCACTCCTCAATCACACAGTGGTGGTGGTAATCTACACCTGTAGGCTCAGCTGCCCTGGGGTAGACTGACAGAAAAGTGGCTGCCAATTGGCACCTACGGTCTCTCCGACCACCACCAAACATTCATTCACATTCAGACAGCAGTGTGGGCAGCACTGGAGGCAATGTTGGTCAAGTGTCTTGCTCATTGACTGGGTGGAGGGAGTAAGGATCGAACCGCCAACCTTCTGGACGACCTGTTCTACCTCTTGAACCACTTCCGTCCCTCTAACTGTTCCTGTCTGATGTAAAACATAGTATACTAAAACATACTATATCTATATATGTATGTATGTATATTGTAATGCTTTTCTTTCTTTGTCAATGGGAGCAGGGAGCATCTACTATTGGGCAGAGTGAGAAACAAATGAGTACTGTACATAAATAACACTATGAATGTCAATGCAAAAGTGATAGGTCGAAAAGAAGGGAAAATGAAGGGTAGATAATGTAACGGTAACTCTGAGCCAACTAGTGCATTGCTTCAATTACAGGAGCACATTCCAGTAAGTACAGTATATAAATCATGCAGAGGTGGGGTGTGTGTGCATACATTGTGCTTGTGTAGTGGTGCGCCATTGAAATCTGTACTTAATCTTTCCCTGTGTGTGTTAGTGTATGTTTATGTGACAGTCACTCCCAATGGAACTGCGGTGCAGTCCTCGCCCGTCCTCGTCTCTTCAGGCCGACATCCATAAATCTGCAGACCACACACCAATAGATGCCCTATAAAACCCCCTACCTCCTCTTTGACCGCGAGTCCTTGAGCAGAATGTCCCGCCCATGCTCCCCAGCCTCTGACGTCTTTACGACTTGTTTAGCCGTTAGCTGTTTGCCTCCATGATTATTTCTGATCTCCGTCAGGCCATAAACCGTGGCGCTTCGGCCGAGACGCCCCCGCCGCCGACACCGTCATTAGAGAAGATGGAGGTTGACTGCTAGTGCTGTGCATTACACACCCAGGCAGCGAGCAGGACAGCACAAACCTTTACGATCTTTATGTTCTCAGGTAGCTGCATGAACAGGACGTCTACATTGCGAGATGCGAGCTGTCTTTTTGTGGAATGACGAATGACGAGTTTTTATATTAGATATGCCAAAAAGTCTTTGTAATCTTCTTAAAACAACCTACAAAGGCAACAAATAGTCAGCAGATATGTGACACTCAACTTTACAACTGCTACCTAGCAGACGACATGCTATGGATTGGATTGTTTCCGGTCATGTCACATTTCCGGGCAACCACATATTGCTAGGCAGAATTTGTGAGGTTTAATTGTTGTCATAGTCCAGTCACACTCACTGTGCTGTTACCTTGACAACTCTTGGAAAGGGGCTCCATTGCCTCAGATTATGGTACTAATCTACCCAGATTAAATCAGCAATTCAAAGTCTACTGTGTATTTAATATTATTAATGTATTCATGTTTTGTTATTATTATTATTATTAGTAGTAGTAGTAGTAGTAGTAGTAGTAGTACTAATTATATAAATTATTTATGTAATTAATATGTCTATTATAATATCACTATGGAATTATAATGATTGATATGTTTTATTTTCTATAGACTATTTTAATTATGATTATACAAGGCACATTCAATCTCCAGAAAAAAATATTTTTTTCATTTTAATGTATCAATTCATATACATTAACTAATAAGGAATTATTCAATATTGTTAAAAACATGAAATTAGAAGAATGGTATTTTGGTCTTCATTTATGTACCAATATGTTTTTATTTGTTGTAGTTTACGTTGTGTGTTTATAATATTTGGACCTCCACCCTTCCAGGTTCCACAGTGTCAAACAGTGCAATACCCATCGCTGACCACTCGTCGTCATGTGACAACACAGAGTTTGGTTGCTGTCCTGATGGCGTGACTGCATCCGGCACACCAGAAGGATTCGACTGTCCGCGTAAGTGCAATGTATTTTAATATAATACCAACTCCTTGGTCATATTTTCAAATGCCTCCCCTCTCCCCTTATAATAAATGAATGGAACACATTTTTTTAAATGTTTGTATTTTGAGCCTACTAATATTCCACCATCTGCGGTAAACAAAGAGAGGAGCAGCTGCTACCGTTTCTGCTTCCATGAATCACCTCCTCCGTCAAAATTTGGGCAGATGGATAGGAAGTAAACAAATCTTCACGAGGGGAAAAATATGACCGACGTTTGTCATAACTGGAAATGATGATCCCTTCACAAAACTGTCCTGTGTGTGTGTTCGCGTGTGTGGATGGATTGTAGTTGTACTACAAGAGACATAATACAGTGAGATCATTTGCGTCCATGGCCACTCCCTAGACAAGGGGTCTCCAACCTTTTTCTTCTGAGAGCTACTTTTACAAAATGAGAATGGCCGAGAGCTACTCCTTTTGTGGAACATTTATCTTCATAGCTTATTTAAGCCCAAACAAACGGAATAAACGTGTTTTACCAGAACAGCTTTGTCAAAATCTCAATTCTTCCACTGTTTGCTTACTTTAGACAGATAACAACATAACAGCTTGTATCAGAGAGTTGAAACCAACGAAAAAGAATAAACGCCTGGTTGCCTTTGTGTTGCGCAACATAATGACTTTGATAGAGTCGAACCTTGGTTGGCATCATTAATTCGTTCCAGGTCTGACTCTAACCAAAACGGACATTAACCAAATCATTTTTTCCAATAAGAAATAATGTTAATCCAATTAATCTGTTGCAGAAAGCCAAAAATGTTACACTAAAACACGTTTTTATAATTCTACAATTATAGTTTGACATGCGGAAAACTATTCGAAATGCATATAAGTGATAACTGAAAGGGATAAATCAACATTTAAGGTTACTTTTACCTTCATTGAAGACATGATTTTTGACGTGACTGAAAACAGAAAGGTGGTGGTGGTTGATCTCGCGGCCACATCATCTCTTTGGGAACGTCACGTCTTCAATGAAGGTAAACGGAACCTTAAATGTTCATTTATGCCTTTCATTTTGCATGTATATGCATTTAGAATTGTTTCATGCATATAAAACTATAATTGTAAAACTATAAAAGTGTGTTTTGTGTCGCTGATGGAGTCATAGACGACGACGTAACTTCCGGTTCTGGTTGCCATTTTATTTAGCTAGCTAATAGAATGCTAACAAGGTAGGAAAAATTTTTGATTAAAAAGAAAAACATTACGAACACAATTGGACTCACACTGTGTATTAATAATACAACAAGACGAGCGCCATATTGTACGCTAACCGGAGAATGCATGCAAACCGAGGCAAAATTGTAGCTTAAATTTTTGACGTTAACCGAAAACGCGCTAACCGGGGAGTACCCCAACCAAGGTTCCACTGTACTGTGTTTCTAGCGCAAAGTCAACCGCTAGTGCGACCAGATGAGTGACATTATTTTTATACATCAACCTTAAACTCAATTTTTAAATGAGGTTATTCAAAATGCACTCTTTGCTAAAAACTGTGTTCCTTCTACATCACGTCGCCAACTACTGACTTATTTTAATGGCTGCTGCGGTTTGAAGTTACTGTCAGCGCCTTCTATTTGTGGTAAATCTTCATCTTCCTTCACATTTTCCTGCTCGGGTTTTAATCTGAGCTCACTGCAGACACCACTTTGTCTTATTAGTCGGTGACACTCTCTTCAATATCTCCCTGGTGTGCTGCTACAGATCACTTTCCTCTCCAGCCGAAGCGGGTCAGTGTCAATCCAGCTTTGTACCACTCTATTTCTCTGTGGACTCAGCCAGAGAGAGGCTACCAAAGGGCTTTGGGTCCAATCATTGCTATCGGACAGACTAAGTTCAAAGAGATAAAGAGCTCTTCCATCCTTTGCTCCGTAGTATCTGCGTCCCACTCGTGTTAATCTGACTGGCAAATTACAGAGCAGCATCTCTGCCCTGTGGAATCCCAAAGCACTCAGTCAACCCCTGCCTCATAGCTCTATATCATGTTTTGAACATCTGAAACCGGCTCCTTTAGCTTTTGTAGGCTCTCTTGGTATGAATTCCTCAATTTGTTCATAACCATATCTCACATTCACATTTTCAAAGTTTACAGGTAATCAAAGTAGTTGCTATCATAATTCACTTCAATATGGAAATAAAGATAATTACACATAAGTCCTAAATAGTTGTGTACATAACCTGAGTACTGGTAATATGTCAGTCACATTAGCTATGTAACGTTCATTAGAGCACACAGTTCATGTATTACATCCAGTTAGCATTTACTATCAAACATTACCCAAATACAAGAATTTAAAATGGTTATGCAAAAGACAATGCAGCCGAAGTCAAGGCAGCATAAGGTTTCACCAACAGGCACATTTTAAATTTCATCGTGAATAAAAATACATTCTTGATATATATTTAACTCTGTCTAGTGAATCTATGGAATATAAGACTTTTTTAATTGAACTACTGAAATAAATAAACTTTTCAGAGATAATCAAATTTATTGAGATGCAACTGTACATCTACAGTACATAAACAATACACCTCATGGTCATTTATGAACAAGTACCGTAATTTCCGGACTATAGAGCACACTATAGAGCGGTATATAAGCCGCACACACAAAATTGAAAGAGAAAAAAAGATTTGTACATATATAGGCCACACCGGTCTATAAGCCGCAGGTGTCCACGTCTTAACACGTAATATTTAGTACACAGAAAAATGTTTCTCAAAGCGAAAAATGACAATAAAAAGCCCAAGAGATGTTGTGAGACCAGAACGCGGCCACATCTTAGCCACATCACTGTATAAGCCGCAAGGTTTGAAGCACGGAAAAAAAGTAGCGGCTTATCCACCGGAAATTACAGTATATTGCACAACACAGCAACAGAACCAATGTTGTAATAGTGGTAAGGAGAAACTGCTCAGCTAGCATTAACAGTACAATTATTATTATTATATTGCAGGATTTATGGTAGGCACTACAGAAATCCTTTGTTTATCACAGTTAATTGGTTCCAGGCCCAACCGTGATAAGTGAATCTTTGTAGGAACCTGTGCACCTGAACATAAGATGGACTCACCAAATTTAAAAAGAAAAAACAATTTTTACGCATAGAGGCCGCACTTGCCATTCAGCCGCAGGTGTCAACATGAGATATTTACACAGAAAGACACACTATAAACCACTATATACTATAAACCTTGCAATCGTGTCCCCAGCGTCACGACTCCAATTGACTACTTCTTGAATCTGCACTCATCACGGCAACTGTAGTTCCTTTAGCCACACGATTATTTAAGCCACAGGGTTCAAAGCGTGTGACATAAGTAGCGGTTTATAGTCCAGAATTTACTCTAATACTGTATATTTTTGAAAAACTGAGCTAGAGTGAAGCCACAAAATTCAAGTGGTGAGGGACAACTGTACATCGAAACTGTGGTAAATTTTCTAATTGTACCATTGTATTGAGTCACCTAACATCTATATGTGGAGATACTTTTCTTCCAGGATGTTTCCCTCCATGGCAAACATCATCCCTCTTAGCCTAAAGTGCGCTACATTAACAAAAAGGCACTAGCACTAATACGACATCAAACATAACGGCCAAGCAATGGCTAGTATGAGCATTAATGGCGCGCTAAGTTCTAGATACTGTAAACTCTTCCATATGGTCCTGAACGCTTGACATCCATTAAAGCAGTCACAGTTCAGTAGAAACTGATGTTCCAACACCTCCTATTTTTATTTCTCAGCCACATCACTGGTGCCGGAACATCACCTTGTCTCATGTTTGTCTTCCTCGCACATTTAAACTCCCAACTTTTTGCTTGTGTTTTATGGACAACATTAAACCTGAATCAGCAGGTCACTTCCTGTGAGAGAAGGCTGCAATGTCTACCATTCTAATGTTGTGTAGTTTCAACCAGGTTGAGTCAGTCCACCGCCCTGCCGCACAATCTTTCACGATAATCATACAAGCCCTCCGCCCATTCTTCCCCCCACGCTGTAGATGCTCAGACAGGGGCATCCATGATTGATTTGGGCAATTTGTTTCATTGATTACAAGCGACGTGGAAGTTCAGCATCTCACTCAACTCTGGAGTAAAACTGTGCAGAGAAAGCTGATTGATGTCGGCCGTCGTAGCCTCTATTGTTGCACTCGTAGGTGGCCCTAGTGAACTCAAATGTTTTTGTTTGGGGTTTTTTTTTAAGTCTATTTGCTTTCATCTTCTTATCATATGAATCAATTGTAAAATATAAATGCGCTCACCAAGAAGACATTTTAATTAATTAACAAGGGTGTATTCACTTGTTCAACGTCCATGTGGGTCTAGTCTCAGTGTTTGTGTATGTTGGCTTTTCCCCTTTTTGTGTGTTATGTGTGTCTATAACATGTTGTCTTTTTACCCAGCCCTCCATGCCTCAGCCAGCTTTTGGGATGACCCTCCGTCTGGTAAAACTTGGCCACAGTTTTCACCTTCTCTCTCGTCCTTTTCCTCTCACATTCCACCCTCCATGTCTTCCTCATGTCCACCATATAGCCACTTTTACCACCCAGTCAGCAGCACACGTTCACGTCTCTGTCAGACGCACACAATCCATCACTAACCCACCAGTGGCACTGATAGCCCAAAACGAAGGCTATGGGGGAAGCAAGATCAAGACAAAAACATGTGCATGAGGTCAGGTGTTTGAAGCATCTTGTCTTCTTCTTCTCTCTCCTCGTAGCTACCATGAAGTTCACTGGCTTCCTGCACTTGGACCAGGTTGAGGGACAGGAAATGTTCTACACCCCCGAGATGGAGGACCCCAAGTCGGAGCTTTTCGGAGAGACGGCCCGCAGCATAGAGAGTGCTGTAAGTGCAGTAATGGATTAATTAACTATATATATTTTTTTATTCATGAGAACAATCACAAATGTTTATCAAGTAACCCTGAGAAAAACCCTAACCCTATCTTGAAGCCCTCACCCTATTTGAACCCTAACTCTAATTTGATAGACTAATTGTAAACCCTAACCCTAATTTTAAACGGTACCTGGAAAATTAATTACTAGACGCATTACTACTCACTACACAATGGCGCGCAGCTTGTGTTGATTAATGCTAAGCAATTACTGCATAACTGTCTTTACTGTAAATATTCCATTATGAGTCTTGTAAATTAATCAGAGGCCTCCTTTATCATTCCAATGGATGTTAAATATTAGGTTGCCACAGAGAAACACGTGAGAATTACCTAGCTGTTACTCAGTGGCGGGCGGTGCATTTTGTACCTTCATTGGGGACTTACCGGTAACTGAATTAATCCACCTTTTAATACCACCACTATCATGTCGCAATTATACAACTTATACATCAATAATATCCAAAAATGCAATATTACAAGGCATGGCATTACGGAGAGAGAGGCATTTCACATAAAGTAGAAAATGGATTTTTAAGAATATCCGATATCACGTCAATTTTTCCTCCTCCTCTGTCAGCCATTGTGGGTCTTACCGTGTGCTAATGGCTATAGACTATTCAGCATGTCCAACCTGACTTCTTTTTTGTCTCATCAATCGATCAGAAGACTGACTAATGCTGACATTATTGTGGGCCCTGTGGGGCAAATCTGAAATCTGGCTGGTCAAAGAACAGCCCGACTGAAGACTAATACTGTTGGGAATAAATGACTACAATTTCATGGAATAAATACAACAATTAAAGCTGTAAATGTATGTCAGTGCTTCTGATAGTGTTTAGGCCAGCAGAGAAGGCTTTGCTGGACCTGATGGCACACCACTGAATTTTGTAAGAAATCTTATGTAAGGTCTATGTTCTGTTCATACTGTACTATGCAAACCCCACAATAATGGAATACACTGAAATAACAACTCCACAAACATGAAAAAGTACATGTTTTGCCACCCAAATGTTATACTTTGCCCTCATGTTATTAAAGGGGTACATAATTAGGTGAATAATCAAAAAATCCATACAAATTCCATTGCATAATTACAAATTCTATTAAATAAATAAAAATCCCATTAAACAATCACAATTTATAAAAATGAAAAAATAAAATAAATATACATTAAATAACTAGAAGAGACCATGACATACTTTACAATATATTAATTGACCATTAAATAAATATATTGTCACGAAATTAAAAAAAAACAGTAACTAGCTTCATTTTAAATATTTATCATTGTAATTAATCATTGTTATTAATTATTTCATGGATAATTTCCTCAATAAATGCATCATATTTTCGGATCCAGCACAATCTGAAAATGAAAGAATACGGCAAGCACTCTGTCCTCTCCAATGGCTTATATCACAATCAGCAGCTATTGATAGAGCCACACAATTTAGTGCATGATGGTTGTCTGTGCAAGCTTCCAGATGGTGTTTGGTGTCTGTGAGATCATCATTAAAAAAGTCACTTTTGCGTAATAAAAAAATACACACCAAAAGCAACATTTTCAAGCATATTCATAGGTAGGTAACGTTGCTGGATGCCGACCACACTTGATACTTCAAATGCATCTACTGCCATCCTATGGAGTTAATAAAATGATACATTCGGACGTTGCCTACAGCCACATCTGTTAATGACAATGCTTTTTGACCCGGAAGAAATTAGAGACCTAGGCGGTTGTTTGCTTTTCTCGACCACGCAATCTGTGACTATAGAAGACTTTGTGCTTAATTGATTAAAACCCATTTGTTGAGATGGTTAAGTACAAATCTCCACAAATCAGATTCTGTCAGCTTCTTCAGTATTTATTACAGTTGTTTTTACACACCTAACACTGTGAGGTTGCTGGGTGATGTTGGGGTGCACTGGGATGATGGAGAGCATGTGTTTACTTGTAGGCTGGAGTAGAGCACCGCATTAACGCAACAGCGTCTGGCTGATATTTGATGTTGGATCAAAGGCGTGTTGGCAAATCCTTTTAAGGAAATCAGAAGAAAAGTACAACTCAGTAGCAGCGTTGTCGTTATTTTCACAAACACTGGCACCAGACAAAGACATCTGGTGTAGTTTCAAAAGTTTTGTTGGAAAAAAAACGAAAGCATCTTTGGCGGAGGCTGAATTCCATTACGTTCATGTGTGTAACTGTTCGATGCTGTAGTTGTTGAAGAAGTATGTTTAAAAGTGCAATTTTAAAGACATGAACAGCAGTTTTTCTTGGCAGGTGACAAACCATACTTATTAGGCATTTGCATTTCAGAAATGGAAGTATTAGGCTGATTATCAGGAAAACTATACTGTCAGTTATGGTTAATGCATTTTCATTTTGTAGGAAGTATTAAAAGATATATCGCCCAAAGTCAGCTGGGATAGGCTCCAGCATGCCCCCGCGACACTAATGAGGAGAAGTGTTATAGAAAATGGATGGATGTATTAAAACATATATAGTTTTCTGCAATTAAATCCTAAAGCCTTATATACAGTATAACAAGATTTTTTTGTTTGACTTTAAAAATGATTTGGAGTGCATGAGAAAGTGGAAAGAAAAACGTAGTGACAACATGGTCATTTACAAACAAGTATATTGCACAACACAGCATCAATAGAACCAATGTTCTCATAGCGGTAAGTACCAAACTGCTAGGGCATTTTAAAGTGCATGCAGAGGTAGAAAAAGCTGTTGGATGCTGACCACTCATAATAGTTCAAATGCAGCTACTGCCATCTTGTGGAGTTAATAGAAAAACTATATCCAGAGGTTGCCTACAGCCACAGCTGTTAATGCCAGTGTTTTTTGACCTACAAAGGCTCTGTGGTTAATTGAACAGAGGAGTTAATTGGAGCATGTGCAGTACTGTATATCAAGTGATCTTGTCAATTCATTGAGATGGCACAAAGAAGATACAAATAAGTACAGTACTTATTTGCTACTCTTTTCACTAAATTTGCTAAAATTTGCATCAGAAGTCGAGATGTGGCATTTTTCCACATTCGCCTTTTATATAGAACCCATTGCGGCAGGATATTGCCACATCTGTGTGTGGAGTGTGTGCTTTCACACAGCGACACAGCTTCCTGCAATCAGATAATCAGACAACGTTGGCAGTGTTGTGTAAAAACTACATATGGAACTACATATGAAACAGCGCAGTAGAAGTGATTCAAATTTCACTTCTGTCTCTGCATTTTCCTTAGACACAAGTGGCATCCCGCCTCTGTTACGGCTGTGATAGTACATTTGGTAATGTGTAAAATTGCCAGGTCGACTTTGTAGGAGGCCGCACGGTGGTCTGGTGGTTAACACTTTGGCCAATACAGGAACAGCCTGGAGATCGGGAAGACCTGGGCATTTCTGTGTGGAGTTTGCATGTTTTCCCCGTGGCGCGTGGGTTTTCTCCGGGTACTCCGGCTCCCACATTCCCACATTGAGGTTAATGGGCGACTGTAAATTGTCCATAGGTATGAATGTGAGTGTGAATGGTTGTTTGTCTATATGTGCCCTGCGATTGGCTGGCGACCAGTCCAGGGTGTACCCCGCCTGTCGCCTGAAGTCAGCTGGGATAGGCTCCAGCATGCCCTTGCGACCCAAATGAGGATGAAGTGGTATAGAAAATATATGGACTCTGTAGGACTTTTACAAGCTTTAGAATGGGGGCTCGATGCATTGCTTGCAAGAGTTAGTGTAGTGGTGCCATATACTGGCTGAGAGAAATGCTTTTAACTATAAAGTAACGGCTCCCTGCTTTTCCGTGCAGAGATTAAATTGTAAAAATAAATAATAAAAACATATTAAAAATGTCAAAGTGCTTACTAAAACCGGAGCAACAAAAAGTATGAGCACGAGAGGAGAGAACTTCTTTGAAAAGTTATCTAAAAAAATAAGTGTGGCCAAAATAGCTGCTTCTACAGAGACACGATGAAGCTGTCCATTGTGTGTTTGTCTCTGTCATCATCATCGCTTTAAACAAACCTTGTCAAGACATTGCTTCGCTCCTCTGATGAAAAAAGGCCATTCTTGTGCGGGTGTGTGCGTGTGTGTGTGTGTGGTCGGTCACAACATATCTTGCAGCTGTTGAATCGCTGTCACGAGCATCCAGTGGGACCTAATCTACCATACCTCAAAGCATAGTGTGTGTCTTTGTGAGTGTGCTTGTTAACACTCTTAGCCTGTATGTCTCTGCTGCTGCCACCCTCCATCATTTACACACAACACGCTGGCACAAGCACACATACAACAAAGTATATTTTAAGGCAAATGCATACAGGTAAATTGAGAGCTTTGCCTTTTACCCCCTTTTGTAGATTTTATTATTAACTCTACAAGATGGCAGTAGCTGCATTTTAAGTGTCATGAGTTGTCAGCCCCCAGCAGCTTTATCTGCTTCTGCATGCACGTTAAAATGTTGCTGCTTAGCTGTTGTTGTGAAAGTCCCACGCGTTACACTTGTTGTACTGTTGTTTACAATGAACTCATCAGCGCTATTAATGCTTGCTGAGCAGTTTGCTGCTTACCGCGAGTACAACACTGGTTCTGTTGCTGCTGCTACGTTGTGAAATATACTTGTTAATAAATGACCACGCGGTCAAGGGAGCTACATTTTCCTTTCCACTTTGTCACGCACTCCTTTAAAAAAAAAGACGGATAAAAATTAGTTTGCAAAGCCTCTCTAACAGTACGGGATAATAAAACATCCATTTCAAACCAAAGTGGCTGATTTTTTTTGCGTTCTCAGGCTTACGTTCTGGAATTTTTGTGTGTGTCCTGTCCTAGCCATAAGAGTCTAGCAAAAATGTTTGTTACATTTTGCATTATACCATTTTGTTTGTACTATACTGTGCTTTGTTCTTTTAATGATATTTTAGCTTTTTTTTCACCTGACTGTAAGCGCTTTTTGACCATGCATCCATCAATCCATCCATCCATCTTTTATGTCCTGTAGGCTTTTTGACCTGGTTCTACAAGTAAATAAACAGAAAGACAAAGAAAAACAGCAGGTGGATATTCTCATCACTCACTAGTCTAACTCTTACTGCGGAAGTACAATGTGTTGCATTTAAAGGAAAGTTGCGCTTTTTTTTGGGAATTTTGCGCATTATTCACAATCCTTATGTGAGACATGAACACATATGTATTTCTGTTTTCTGTGAGTTCTAATGATATAAAGACAGATAAAAAGAGACAGCTCTTTACTGCACGTAATGGGATCCACTTCTGCCGCCTACAAAGACTGCTATCAAAACACCTCCAAAAACCCCCAACAAGGTTTTATGGTTTTATATACAGTACATGCTGTGACCATGTAGTAACAGGTACATTTGTGATAACATGGAATACTTACAGTATTTTGCATTACCGGAACTTTTTCCCTCAGAAGTAGCATCCTTTTTTTCTTACCTTCCTTCCTTGTCACCCTCTTCATTTGAAATATATTTAATGTATTTTGAGTTCCAGTTGTAACACTTCTAGATTTAGGTCCACCACCTATTTGAAATATGATCATAAATTGGCATTTTGAGACAAAATGTCTTGAGGGTGGCGTCCCTGACTAGTATTAGGAAGCTGTAACAGTAATACTGTTATGCCTACTTCTTATAAAACTGAAAAAATGAAACCAGGTCTTGCACTAAATCAATACAAATGTATTTAGGCAGTGAAAACTCAAAGCAAAAAGTCAGGTATATCTGCCAAACAACCTCCACAATATACCAGCAAAATCTTTGCACAGGCAAGCTCAAAGCATTGTCAGACATATGACTAGACACTGCATAAGTGCTCAACATGTAATACTACAACGTTATTGTTGTAACATTCAAATTAACAGCTTTGGAATTACGGTCCATTATTATTTTACATATATAGAATATAATATATATATATATATATATATATATATATATATATATATATATATATATATATATATATAGATATAGATATAGATATAGATATAGATATATATACTGTATGTGTATGTATATATATATATATATATATATATACAGTATATATTTCCATATATATATATATATATATATATGGAGATCGGGAAGACCTTGGTTCGATTCTCCCTTGGGCATTTCTGTGTGGGTTTTCTCCGGGTACTCCGGTTTCCTCCCACATTCCAAAAACATGCATGTTAGGTTAATTGGAGACTCTAAATTGTCCATAGGTATGAATGTGAGTGTGAATGGTTGTTTGTCTATATGTGCCCTGCCATTGGCTGGCGACCAGTCCAGGGTGTACCCCGCCTGTTGCCCAAAGTCAGCTGGGATAGGCTCCAGCATGCCCCGCGACCCTAATGAGGAGAAGCGGTATAGAAAATGGATGGATGGATGGATATATATATATATAACATATATATATAATATTTTTGATTGAATCAACATGGACATATTGTCAGGCTGTAGATTGGAATCAACATTGATGTCTGACATTGAAACAACACTGGGCTAACTCTGATCAACATTGAAATAATGTTGAATTTCCAATCAATTGTGACAATCAATCAACCTTTATTTAAACTATGATATGATCAGTATTGAAATAATGTTTAACGTCCATTCAATTCTAACAATTAATCAACCTTTATTCTGCTATATGATCAACATTGAATGAATGTAGAACTGTATCAACATTGATTCAACTATACAGTATACACTATATGCATTGCAATATACATTGAAACACTATTATTAAAGTGCCATTTCAACAATTTTCACCTTCCTGTGTATGTTTTTAATAAGCATCAATAAATAAATAACCATTTACTGCTCTTTATAGTATACTGTAGCTCAACCGGGAGCATGACAAAGTAGTCTACTTGTCTGTGATATCACTGCCATAAGCCTGAGTGGCATTGCTGTCACTAATAGACAAGTTTGCAGCAACCCCCGCAGAACTTTAAAACACCAAATAGAGGAAAATTATTTTTTTTAATGAGGCATATTAAAAACATAAATACGTACAAAGGGTAAATGCTGAAATGCTCTAATGGTCTATTAAATATGTTGTACTGCAGTGGTTCTCAACCTTTTTATACAAAGACCCCACTTTACAGGGACACTTTTGGGCGACCCCATACTTGATTATAAATATGTCATGGGTGAATATTCAAAAAATGTGTTGTGAGCTTGTAGATTGCCCATTTCCATTTCTTTTTAGGAAAACAAGGTGAGAACAGCTGCTTAACTGCATGCTCTTTTAACAAAAAAGAAAACATTATTCATTTAGTGATTTATTAAGATTTAAAATAAATGTTGTGAAAATCTCGAGGACACAAACATCAGGACACAAACAGGACTATAGGCATCACACATTAGGTCATTGTGTATTGGGGGGTAAATGGGAATTCAGTCGTCCCTCGTTTATAGCGGTTACTTGGTTCCAGACCCGACCGTGGTAATAAATGTATTACTCTTTCAAACACATATTGTTTTGAGAAGCCAACCTCTTTGCTTAAATGACCCAGCAACTAAGCAGAACTACGTTCCTCGTCACGGAAATCCGACTAGAACTGGACCAAGTAGGGGGGTAAGTCACTGTTGATATAGTCCACTGCTGATGGGGATGTCATACAACTTCATGTCAAAAAATCCGAACTATTCCTTGCTCACTTCCTGTTTATGCCCCGCTTACTATCAGTATAGCTACGAATAGAGATAATTTTGAAGGGTGAACAGATACAGATACAGATAGTGGTGCACTCGCTCATCCCTAGTAGCTAGCCAATGTGTTCTGGCTAAGTGTCAATGCGCCAGTAATGTAGTTAGCGTAACAATGTTAATAATAATAATAACAATGTCGCTGTAGCTTGGTTAATATGCATGTCACATTACAGTATATGTAAATGGAGCATTGTTGTCGCTTTTTGGAGTCTTTCTTAGAAGGCTTTATAGGTGGAATAAGTGGTTCCCATACGTGCAGTAATGACCTGTCTGTTTTTATCTGTTTTTATATCTTTAGAACGCACAGAAAAGAGAAAGACATATGTGTTCATGTCTCACATGAGGGGGAAAAAAAGTGCAGTTTTCCTTTATGTGTGCTAGGAAATCCCAGAAAATACATTGGATTGGTAACACTGATTGTCAAAACAGTGGATTCAACTTAAAAAAAATGAGTGCTGTCTTTGAACGCAACCCCTCATGGCTCATAATAACAAGATTAAAGTGTGATTCAAATGTTCTGCCACTATTAAAAAAGACTAGTGTTGGGCAAATAGATTTTCAGACATGTGTGCTATCTTTTAGCATTAATTAAATTTTCACTTCATTTGGAGCTGTTAATACATACAAATATATAAAATTGTTTCCTGTCATTTGTCTTTTTGTTCATAAAATACATTTTTAAAAAAGGGCATATTTCACACATAATTGCAAATAGTGATTATTCATGTTTATTTAATTTGAAAACTGATTAGTTTGATTGGATTAATGTTCACCTCCACCCCGCGTAGAGCAAAGCGGAAGCCGGTGTTTATCTGTTTGTCTGTCTGTTTGTTTGTTTGTGTTCAAAATAACTTGAATATGAAAGAACTGATCAAATTTTGGGGGTGATCCGGATCACCGTCTGAATTCAGAATTTTTTAAAGGACTCTTAACCATTGCGAGATAGGACCATTTTCGACATTTGTGCATATAACTCCACAAAAAATGGTCACCACACTTGGAAAAAAATACAGGCCAAGTTTCCAACAGGTTCTACAAAATATCAAAGACTGATCCAAAAAATGTAAGATTATTATTTTGGTGTGAATCACAATTTGGGGGGGAACAATGGCGCTTGGCAGAGCTCTGCGCTCTCCTAGTGCTTCTCTAGTTATCTCCTCCAAGCACAGCGCAAAGCGCAAGCACAGCGCGGAGGTTATGTTTTTGCTGCCGTTTATCTATCTGTCTGTCTGTCTGTGTTCAAAATAAGTTGAAAACTTCTGAATGGTTTGAATGAAATACTCCTGAATTGTCGGAAATGGGATATGGGAGAACTGATTACATTTTGGGGGTTATCGAAAATCCAAAATTCAAAATTTTCCCAAAATTTGCTCTTTTCCCTTCAAGAAATGATTATGACCTGCTACTACTGTCACATTTCTCAACCGATTCAAGCCATTCCAACATCAAACTGTTCAACGTGTTAAGCACATTCAGGCCAGCTACATTTATACTGAAAAAAAATTGAAATTTTCCCCAAATTCACACTTTTCTGTAAAACTGCTATTGCCTGCTACTACTACTACTTCCACATTTCTTCAATAAAGTCAGGACAATCATGCTAGCTACTTCCACATTTCTCAGACCGTTTCAAAGTCAAAATTCTCAACTCATTTGGAACATTTAGCCTTCCCAGTACTATCATGTGAGGTGTTAGTATGTTAGCATTGCTAGCATGACAGTGTTAGCATACTAGCATTTTTAGCTATTTTCATGGGTAGACACATATATAAACACTTAGCACTATTATGCTACGTGTTAGCTTTGCTAGCAGTGCTAACATTGGCATGTTAGCACTGCTAGGATGCTAACATCAGCCATCTTATGTAGATAAAATAAATGTTGGACTAATATTTATGCTGAAAAATCACAATATGGGGATAACTATGGCACTTTTATGGCACTTAGGAGGTCTGCGCTCTCCGGTTACTTTATTAGTGTTAATCATTTGACAGCCCTACTTTTATTACATACAATTGTTTGAGTAAAATAGTCAATATTGGAAAATAACTAGACGAAAGCAAAAACTACTGGAACTAATGGCTAGCATTGACATTTTGGGGCTTTTTTACCCCCTAAAGCCCTCCTTATTCCCTGAATTTGTAAACAATATAATAATATCAATAGAGCAATATCAACAGTGTAACAATATGAACAACACAACAAAAACAGTCACATATTTGGAAAAATTAACTATTAACTGAGAATCCTGCACTGCACGTAGTAAATTAACTTTTTTATTGTCTTTCAGGGTTTTGAGTTAATTGTTATTTAATTTTTCCAAGTTTGTCCCATTGAGATCAAAGATCCCTTTTACAAGAGAGACCTGGCCAAGAAGGCAGCAGTAGAGTTTCGTTTAAGACAAGCAAACAACATTCATAAGAAGCCGACAACACTTACACAGACACATCCTGGACTGCAAAGATTTCACCAGAACTTTAAAGTCATTCATTGCAAACAAGGGCTTGAAGTCTACATTGAGAATGTATTGTATTCCAAGAATCAGGTGCTGAAAAACTAAACCTTTTTTTGCCCTGTTCAGTTCGTACCTTGAGTACAACAAAGCATCCGTATATCCAAGATTATGACTTCAGATTTCTTGGGAGGAATCATTATATGGAACACGATGATGGGCTTCATTCAAATGTGCAGATTGAAGAGAGAAGAAGGTGGGGGAGGGGTGGAAAGTGGGTTAGTGGGCCCCTGTGGCGGGTAGACTGTATGTGAATATGACAAATCCACCGCACGAATAATGGTGGAATGTTCTTATGTGTGTGTGTGTGTTTTTTTTTTTTTTCCACTAAATGTTGACCCACATTTTTTAAGTTAAAAGTATGGAAGTTTGAATAGAAGCTGCACTCAATGCACATTCTGAGGGAAAACTAATCAGGAGCATGACATTTATCTTCAAGCTCTAGCCCTCCCTCCTCGTCTCATGTGTAGCTAAATGTCACTTTCTTCAATCACACATGCTTTCTAGCAAAGAGACTATAGAAGTTGGTGTAGTGATAGGATGGCTCATTTATTATCTGTCCTCCCCACCTCTCACACTATCCATCTTCCCTTCTTTTATTCAGCTCAATGACCTATTCAGGAAGTCAGAGGTCCGCAAAGACTTCATGAGCGTCCGTGTCCGTAACCTGGCGCCTAGCAACTCCATCCTGGCCTTTGTGGAGGCTCATTTCAAACCAGGTGAGACGGGAAGTCAGTTGAAATATAAGAACAGGATGGGTTCATTATTCACACAGTGGTAGTGAAGGGTGTGAAATGACTGACGTTTTTTCCTGTCTTAAGTCAATTTAATCTCCAGCACTTGTGGATCTTTCATATGCATTAGCAAGCAGTAAGTTTGCATTCTAGAATTTAAAGATCCCCTATTCTAGTATTTTTCACCAATTTCACAAGTCTCATAGGTCCACCTTTAGTATATGTGTGTTTCACTTTGATGTGTTTTATTTTGACAGAAAATTGTAGTTGTTATCTTAATTGTATGACTTTGGAACCTTTCAGCTTTGGATGTTCCACTGATTTATGTAAAAATGTACTGTTTTGTCATAGTTCCCAGTGTTGCAGCAGCATTTTTTTTTCATTTCATTTATTCTTTTTTTCATTTCTACGGCAGCCTGTTAAAGCAGCAGACTGGTGTGAAAGTGCCCTCTCATCACTGGCCGTTGGCCATTGGACCCCCTCGAAAATGAGATGCCGCATCTCTCAATTGAAATTGAAATTAGTACATAACATGAGATATCGCATGAGCAGCAAAATTCTCCAAGATCACAAATGTATCGTCACCGTAAAATCATGGGAGTTACAACAAGTTACAAGTGACAGGGAAAGCTCCGGTTGCACCTGACAAATCCTCCAGCATCCCAGGTGTCTCCTTTCCTTCTGAACAGCACTTAGCGTCCTTCATACCCTTCATACAGGCTAACGGCCGCCGTTAAGTGACTGTCCGCTATGGCCAGTAAAGCACCAACATCTGTGTCAAACATTATGAGAGCAATTCATCTGAAAAAAGCAGGGAAAAAATGCAGGCCAACCAGCAGGTGGAGGACAAGTGGTCCCCTGAGGGAGACCCTCCTGCCTCCTGCCTGTCACAGGCTGATATATCAACTATCTCCTTTACTCTGGAGATCTTGCCCTGAGTGAATATGCCTCTTGTTTATTGTAGAAACAAGATACACAGTGGAGGACATTGAGGGAGCGCTGCTTAAACAGTTGAAGGTGTCCAAGGAGACCAGCATCGCTGTCAAGAAGCCCGTGGACGAGAATATTCGCTTCAACAACTATGGTAAGAACTTGAATGAATCAAACCCTCTACTACTCTAATCTAAGCTCAGTCTCAATTACCGTAAATGTTCCAATTAACGCCTCTATTCAGTTAACAGCCAAGTCACCTATCGTTGCTGAGTGTGTAGTCTACAAAAGCTAATAGCCGCTGAGTCAAAAACAAACATTGGCATTAACGGCCGTGGCCATACCACAGATGTGTTTATTGTAAACAACAGCACAGCAAGTGGAACACGCATGACTTTCACACCAACAGCTGAGTACGCAAACAACATTGTGAAGTACATGCAGAGGTACTGTAGATAAAGCTGCTGGATGCTGACCACACATGAAAGCTCAAATGTAGCTACTGCTATCTTGTGTGGTTAATACTCTATAAGTAGAGACTTATTTATTTAAGTAGTATTTACAGTATCTAGTTGCCATTTATCATTTTCATTTGCAGGCCTCTCCTCCATGCCCTTCTATACCACCACTACTGCGTCAATCACCACTCCTGCTCCCACCACCAGACGTCTGGTAACCTCCCCCTACATCACTCGTCGGCCCCCGGGCACGACCCGCAGGCCCAGCACCGGCAGACGGACCACGACCACCTCTGCACCAGCTGTCACCACCACAGCACAACCCATCGTCACTACAACAGGAATGCCTCCCGCCACCACCACCACCGTCGTCGCTCATGTGCGGGACAGACTACACAAGCACCACAGACCCTGCGAGTCCCACCCTTGTCTCCACGGGGGAACTTGCGAGGAGGACGGCAATGAATTCAGCTGCAAATGTCCTGCCGGGCGAGGAGGCCCTGTGTGTGAGAAAGGTAAGTTGTAATAAATGAATGTCTTCTGTGTCTTCTATCAGTAGTTTGTGTACAGTATGTGGCAATGTTATGGCAATACATGATATTTTTTTCTGTAGGTTTGAGTCCCAAAGGAAGCACCACATTTCTAACTGCGGTATTGAGCTATAAAAATGCGGAAAAGGAATATTAAAAGTATGTTTTTTTAATATGCTGCTCACCAAAGTAGTTGCAAAGTAATAACCTAAGCAGTTCTTTTTAATGGCTCTTACTTAGTGCTACAATATGTAAATGAAGCAATAAGATATGAATTTACCAGGCCCTAATGTCTTAAAAGCATTTAGAGCAATAGAGTAGATTTTAAAATATATGACAACAAGACATGATTTTTTAAAAATTCAATCATATTCACCATTGCACCTTCAGGGCTGTACTTCTGAACTTTAGGGGGCACATGTGGTACAAAAGTAATTAGACACACCACACCATATTTGTCGTGTTTCACTAATTTACTTTACTTGGTGGCAGGTTGGCTGAATAAAGTCTTTAACTAACAAAAGATAAGCTCACACACAGCGCCATGGCACACAAAAAGGCAAAGTACCAAAATAGCAAAGAAGGCTAGGAGGTACAGCTAACGCAAACATAAATCTTACCATGGGGGGTGGAAACAGGAGCATGCAACAGAAGGAGAATAATATCAGCAAACAGGAAACCAGCTAACAGAGAAGCAATGGAAAGCATCAAACATATAGCTAACCTTAGTCCGAGGAAAAGAATGAACCGGCGACTAGCAGCAACCCCAGCTGAATTAAGTAGAACCCCAAATACAAATCAAAGACAGTTATGCTCCCCAGCTGTCTCTAACCCGAGTAAAGGTAATGCATACAGTTCAAACAGGAAACAGACGTAACGAAATAAAGGCACCGAACAGGAAATAATAGCAGAAAAAGGTACAACCCAACCAAAAGTCCAAACTGTCTTGCGGAATATGAGACATATTATATTATTTTTATTATGACTAGGGTTACAATTGTGATGTTATTATTATTATTTTTAGACAAAATCAAAGTCGAATTGACTGAGTTTTTAATATCAGTCACATCTTTTTCAGACTTGTTTCTTTGGAAAATACGCTCTCATATTTGGGTCAATATTGTATTTATTTATGTTTATTTTGTATTAGTTATGCTATACAGTGTTCCCTCGTTTATCACGGGGGATAGGTTACCAAAATAGCCTGCAATAAGTGAAATCTGTGAAGTACCCAGTTTTATTTTTTTTCAATAATTATCTATATTTCAAGGCTGAAAAACGCCCCATACACTTTATACACTTTCCTCAGACAGGCATTAACATTTTCTCACATTTCTCTCTTGTTTAAACACTCTCAAAAAAAGTTCAAACTTTCATTTGAATTTTAATGACCAACCTATGAGGTTGGACACAAGAAATTATTATTATGACTCACGTATTTCACTCCTCTGACCTCTGCCTCTTCATCCTGGTGCTGTTCCACTGTACAGTAGTGTTTTTGTATCCTTGTTAAAACATATTGTTCCTGTCGGCGTATTTTCGTCCTCCTTGCCCTCCTCCATAATCGCGCCCTACAGCCGCAACTTCTACCTTCTTTCAACATGTCCAGAAGTCCAACATTTTGTGCGATGGTTAGCATCCTTCAGAATGATACTGCTAACAATCAAATATTTATGTAAATTTGGCAAGCCGAACTTATTCTGTACTGCACAGGAAGGCGCAGAGGAAACTGATTGACAATGGTCTACCATCCCTTACCCAATCAGGATGCAGAACACAATGCGTGGGTTCTCTCTTAGCCAGTCAGGACACAGACACAACGCGTAGGTTTTCCCGTAGCCAATCACGTTGCAACATTGGATATTTAGTACGCAAAAATATTTTTTTAAACTTTTGATTAAATAAACAGAAAAGTGTGTGTAACATGCCAAGTTAGACAGTGCTGAACAGTGTGGCGTGTAACACAGCCAGTTAAAGAGTAGCCTACCAGAAAAGTCGTCTTCCTCCTCCTCCTAGGAACTAAGACCACTCAAGACGTCTTCTTCAGTAACAGCCTCATAAGTCCTTTTATCACACACTTTGTCAGTCTCTCGCTTTTGTTGTCGCTCTTTGTGTCACTTTTGTCTCAAGCCATTAGCCATTTAGCTTGAGCTCACGCTCTTCATCACGCAGTAGTCCAGCCTTTCAAAATCTGTAGGTGATAGTGAATGGTTGGCGGTCCGAGTAGTTCAAATAGAAGCTGTAGTAATTCTACACTTGATCAAACTTGCTTAAGATGTGTCAGAGATTGCTGCATAAGACTAAGAAATGTGATATTAGCTTCCACATCACTCATCCACATCACTACTTTCTGAAGCTGCACTCTAAGCATCATGGGAAATGTAGTTTTTAGCAATAAATTAGCCGCCTCACTGTACAAACTGCCATGTTCACAGCATGAGAAAAAAGCAGAGGCTTATATACCAGAAATGATGGTACATAAAGGCGTGTATGGATGAGTTTGTTGTGGAGGAACAAGCCCATCAGCCAACTTTTGAAACTAGAAAATGCTCTACCCTTCGAAATCTTGTACAGTTGTCCCGTGTTTATCACGATTAATTGCTTCCAGACCTGACCGCGATAAGTGAATTTCTGCAAAGTAGGATTCAATATTAATAAATGGAATATTTTCGTAGTTATAGCATAGAAAACCTGTTTACAACTTTCTTTGTCTTTACCATTATTAGAGCCCTGTAGACATAAAATAACACCTCTATAGTCAGCTTTAAATTCCTATTATTCTTTGTTTACAACACATTGCTCAACTGTAATACACAGGCAATAGAATCACTGCAGGCACATTAGAGATGGCCGCTGCTTTAAACATAGCATGCTACTAAGCTAACTCGTTAGTCTCCAATTTGTTTATTTTAAACTAAAAAAAAATGGTTTCATATGAAGTGGGGAAGAAGTACAAAGTAAGAAACCAAAACCTTACCATTTCCACACGGAATGGGAGGAGGACTTTTTTTTTCACTATCATGTCGGACATCACATGGTTGACTCCATGCAGTGTGAAGGTAATCTAATTCAATGTCATGTCTCATCCATGTAGCATTACTGACACCTAGTGACCGGAATAGTGCATATAATTTGTCTTTCAATATTTTTTTTACAAATAATAGTCAATAGTCGACAGCGGCCATTTATTAATTAATTAATTTTCAAAAAAACGCAACAGAATAAGAGAGCAATGTTCAAACTGCCAAGTAGTGGGGGATGACTGTACCGTAATTTCCGATGTATAAGCTGCTACTTTTTTTCACGCTTTGAACTCTGCGACTTTTTTATGGTACCATTCTAATCTCACAACATCTTGTATATTTCAGAACAGCCATTTTGCACACCCTCATCTTGGAAAACACACAAGCAAATGCATATGATGCAGCTTTCAAGTTAAAGGACATTGATGTAGCAACCTTTGCTTAAGTGTCAAAAAATCCAGTATCACCAACTGGTTTAGAAAGGCTGAACTACTGCGTGACGGGGCTAATTTGCCTCAAGACGAAAGTGCCACTGAGAGCAACGACAAAAGCGACAGATGACAACACAACAAAGTGTGTGACAAAGGAATTGTGAGGCTGTTCAAGCTGAAGACAGCGATGAATGAGAAGCTGTGTTACACGCACTGTTTGGCACTGTTTGGAAAAAAAGCATTCATTTCTTTAAAAGTTAAAAAATAATCCTTCCGTTTAACATCGTTCTGTGTAGTAAATATCCCATGTTACAATTTGGCTACCTGCGGCTTATAGACAGGTTCGGCCTATATGTGCAAATATTTTATTCTCTTTAAACTTAGTGGGTGTGGTGTATATTCAGGTGCGCTCAATAGTCCAGAAATGACTGTAGACATTCTACCCGCAGCTCCATCTTTTCTTCCATTTGCACTTCCTGTAGCAGTAACCAGCAGGTGTCCCTTAATATGTCTTGTGGCATCATCATCAGATAATTAACACAAATTGCTTTGATTGGAATTAGCCTCTAAGAAAGTTTGATTTGGGGCAACTAAATGAAAGGCCTGGTTTGGATCAATCAAGTCATTAGAAGTTGCCATCCTCCACAGGGCGGACGTGAGGACAGATTGATGGAGGGAATGGAGGATGATCAGAATTGTCGAAATAAATGATTTTCGTGCACCTCCTTCTTCTCATCCTGTTCCCCTTTTTGATAAAGCAGAAAATGATTGTTCCCAAAAATACACATCTGGGTGGAAGCGCGGAACATCTCAGTTAATATGTCATTGTCCTCTCTCCCCTCTTACAGTGATGAAGTACTTTATCCCATCCTTCGGAGGCCAGTCCTACTTGGCCTTCCAGACCATGACCGCCTACCACACGGTCCGCATCGCCATGGAGTTCAGGGCGGCTGACATGACGGGCATCCTGCTCTACAACGGCCAGGACGGCAAGAAGGACTTCATCTCCCTGGCACTGGTCAATGGCAAAGTGGAGCTCAGGTAAACAAGAACCTCTTTTTTACACAGCAGAGTGGCTGGAACAGTAAATCCAGCATTTATTTATTTGTGTCTATTATTCAGAACCCAGGTCAAGCACGATATTGCAGCAAGTGTATGCACTTTCGCATAGCAACATGACATCCCTCAGTCACATAATTCGTGTGACGATGTTAGCATATAACAGTGGTCACCAACCTTTTTGAGACCAAGATCCCTGGTCTCGGCTTTGTCTTTAAAGCTTTGTCTTTAAATAGGAGGAGAGCACTGATGTAATAACTTGTTTTTTTTCCTCAATATTCTCACGATCGACCGGCAAAGTCCCAAAGATCGACCAGTAGCTCGCAATCAACGGGTTTGTTGACCCCTGGCATATAGTGCCGTTTTTACAGAACAGCGAGACAAGAAATAGGTGCAGGCTATTGTAATCAATCTGAAAGGGGAAAAGTTGTAAGCCTGAGGTCAGAAATATCAGAATACGACCAGATTTCTGGGGGAAAAAAGGAAAATTTGCAAGCCGTCGCCATGCATGATGTAAGTATATCGTGCAGGACCTCAGCTCTCTCATTTTGCTCTTTCTTCTGCTTTTTGCAGCTTTTTTTCACAACATTTATTCCAAAAGAAAGAGCAGCCTAAACAAAGTATATTAATAGACCTGTTTACATCAGCCGGTTTTCCGGGTGCTGTCCTGTCTCAAATGAGCCACTCGGATGTGATGATTATTCCAAAAGGAGGAATACAACCTCAAAAAGGAGCATTAAATAAATAAACCCCTGTTTATTGATGAGACTGAGGTGGAGAGGGTGAAAACCTTCAAGTTCCTTGGCACACACATCAGCGAGGACCTCACCTGGTCTCACAACACCCAACAAATCATCAAGAAGTCCCAAAGGAGACTGTACTTCCTGAGAAGACTGAGGAAATTTGGCATGTCCACCACAATCCTGAGTTGCTTCTACAGATGCACTATGGAAAGTGTCCTTACCGCCTCCATCACTGTTTGGTACGGTAACTGTACAACACGTGATAGGAAGGCACTCCAGCGGGTGATCAAGACCTCACAGAACATTGTTGGGACAGCCCTCCCCTCACTGCAAGACATTTATAAATCTAGAGTCCTACGCAGAACACACAACCTCATCAAGGACAGCACACATCCACAACACTCATTATTCACACTCCTACCGTCAGGCAGACGCTACAGGAGTTTGAAGTCCAGGACCACAAGGCTGGCAAACAGCTTTTACCCACAGGCCATCAGGCTTCTCAACGAAGCACTCACACACGCCACACGCAACACACGCACACACTCATAGCACTTTATTTATTTATTTATTCATTTATTTGTATTATTTATTTGTATTAATGTCTCTTCTGTTGTTGTTGCTTAATTTATTGGTATTTATGTTTTTTTTATGTTCTTATTCTTTCTTGTGTTTTCTTTCTTTTCTTGGGAGAATGAACAAAATAAGACTTTCATTGCAAAGTATAACTGCTGTTTTACTGTGCATATGACAATAAAACTCTCTTGAATCTTGAATCTTGAATCTAAAAGAAGAAACAAATTAGACTACAAGAAAAATATCAATTATCGAACAACAATAAAAAAATATGTCTAATAAATGTCACCTACGTATATCATGGACATCGAACCGCCACAAAGCGTGACGTCAATGGATCGCACTGGATTTTAGCACACCTCACAAGAATTTCACCAAGCATTGAAGGATAACCTTGCATTTTTTTTTTCTTTAGCTTTTACTGATGCTTTTTTTTTCCCACACACTCCAGAAGAAGGAGCAGTCTCAAGGAGTGTTAAAAGATAAAGACACTGAAAATAAAAGAATATGACGTACAGTGGAACCTCAATTATCAAAATGCCTAAATCTCGTAAAATTACAACAATCTGAGGAAAAAATGTTTGAAAAATATGCCTTAAATGTCAGATGATATTTCTGTGTACCTCACAAAAGTTTCTATTCAGCAAATACCAAAGGATTTGTCACGCCGTGAACTTGGTTGGACCCAAAAAGGCAGACAGGCAGGGTGGTGTCAAAAAGGAAGTCCTTTAATTGTTCGTTCACCACAACAAAAAGAAGGAAAAAAAAGGGATAACAACAAAAATCTATGGTGCAGGGCAAACAGTAACAAAATAGCACCACGAAGGAGGGGAACCGAACATAAAGACTGCCAAACTCCAAACGGGAGGGCTAACAGGGAGAAGCTACCGAACTGGCAGGAAGGCAATAGAAAAAAGACAGTATATACTGTATCTACCGTGTAAGGTCAAGGATGAAGACGGGCAGCAAGAATGCGTCTGGGAAGATGACGATGGCTTGTGGCGTGAGTCCATGAAGGTCAATCAAACGACGCCTTCCTGCTGCCACAGGTGTGAATATAAAGAGGCAGCTCTGATTAGGAACACCTGTGGCTCGTTCAGTAGCTTCACCCATCAAGGTGGCCCTGCAATGAGAAACACCTGAGAAACCAAATCCAAAACAAACAGAGACCAATAGGTAGCTCACCTGCAGCACCAGAGTGGTGTCACTGCAAAGCGTGACAGTATTCCCCCCTCCCAATTAAGTGGCACCCCTCGAAGGGTTACCTGGTTTGTCGGGGAATTGCTGATAAAAGTCGGCAAGAAGGGAGACGTCAAGAATAAGAGAACGAGAGACCCACGAACGTTCCTCTGGGCCGTATCCCTCCCAGTCGATAAGATACTGTACGCCCCTGCCCCGCTTCCTGGCATCCACAATAGATTTGACCGTAAATGCAGGATGGCCATCCACCAACCGAGGAGGAGGAGGAGGCACTGCTGGAGGGCTGAGCTCGCAGGAGGAGACAGGCTTCATGAGGGACACGTGGAACACCGGGTACCTCTTGAGAGATGGCGGAAGCTTCAGTCTGGCTGACACAGGGTTAACCATACGGATGACCTCAAAGGGTCCAATGAATCTGGGTGCCATCTTTTTGGATTCTCCGGCCAACGAAAGGTCCCGTGAAGACAACCAAACCTTCTGGCCAGGCTTGTATTCGGGAGCAGGCTTGCGATGTCGGTCCGCCAACCTCTGGTTCCGTTTGGCGGTGCGCATAAGTGCAGCCCGGGTGTCTCGCCACACCCGGTGGACCCGGCGCAACAGGGTGGCCACAGAAGCCACAGATGATTCTTTCTCCTGGGAGGGGAATAGGGGAGGCTGGAAGCCGTGGGCTACGTGGAATGGGGAGAGACCCGTCGAAGAGCATACCAACGTATTGTGGGCATATTCCACCCAAGGCAGATAGCGGGACCAGGAAGTGGGATGCTGGTGGCACACACACCGCAAGGCTGCTTCCAAGTCCTGGTTGGCCCTTTCAGTCTGTCCGTTTGATTGAGGATGGTACCCCGACGAAAGACTCACAGTTGCTCCAAGGGTTTTGCAAAAAGCCTTCCAGGTAGCAGCAGCAAACTGCGGGCCTCTGTCTGACACCACATCGAGCGGGATACCATGGATGCGTACCACATGCTGGACCAGAAGTTTAGCTGTTTCGAAGGAGGAGGGTAGCTTGCGGAGTGGGATGAAGTGGGCTGACTTAGAGAACCTGTCGACGAAGGTAAGGACTGTAGTGAAGCCCCTGGAAGCAGGTAGTCCGGTGACAAAGTCCATGGCTATGTGTGACCACGGACGGGAGGGGATGGGGAGTGGCTGCAGCAAGCCTGCCGCTGCTTGATTGGATGACTTGTTCCTCGCGCATACTGAACACGCGGCTACGAAACTCCTGGTGTCAGCATGCAGGGACGGCCACCAGAAGCGCTGTGACAGGAGAAACGCCGTCCGTCTGGCTCCGGGATGACAGGCGAGCTTAGAGGAGTGAGCCCATATGAGGACTTCAGATCGGAGGTTGCGAGGAACAAAGAGTCGATCAGGTGGACATCCGACAGGAGGGGGTGTGTCCTTGTTGACCTCTGCCACTCGCCTCTCCACCTCCCATTGGAGCGCTCCGAGAATCCGGTCTTTAGGTAAAATGGTCTCAGGGGGAGAAACTTCCACCGGAGGGGCGAACACCCTAGAGAGGGCATCGGGCTTCCCATTGAGAGATCCAGGACGGTAAGTGAGGACGAAATGAAATCTAGTGAGGAAGAGGGCCCAACGTGCCTGACGAGGGTTGAGGCGTTGTGCAGCACGAATATAAGAAAGGTTCCGGTGGTCTGTAAAGATGATGAATGGATGAGCCGCCCCCTCGAGCCAGTGCCTCCACTCCTGCAAGGCGAGGACGACCGCCAGGAGCTCTCTGTTACCAATGTCATAATTGCGCTCCGCAGAATTAAGGCGTCTGGAGTAGAAGGCGCAGGGGTGCAACTTTTGGTCCGAGCTAGAGCGCTGGGAGAGTACGGCCCCAACCCCTGTATCAGACGCATCCACCTCGACAAAGAAAGGGAGAGACGGGTCAGGGTGAACCAACACAGGAGCAGATGTAAAACACGACTTTAAACGCCTAAAAGCAGTGTCAGCCGCTGGGGTCCAGACAAAGGGAACCTTAGAAGATGTTAGCTTATTTAAAGGCTCTGCGACCTTGCTGAAGTTCTGTATAAAGCGCCTATAAAAGTTGGCGAACCCCAGAAACCTCTGCACAAGCTTTTTAGATGTCGGAGTCGGCCATTCGACCACCGCCTCAACTTTGGCGGGATCGGGTCTGAGTTGGCCCTTCTCCACAATAAACCCCAAGAACGGCACGGAGGAGGAATGGAATAAACATTTTTCGGCCTTGACAAACAGACGGTTGGCTAATAATCTTTGGAGCACCAAGCGAACGTGTTGATGGTGAGTAGAAACAGAGGGGGAAAAAATAAGGATATCGTCAAGATATACAAAAACAAAGCGCCCAATCATGTCCCTTAGCACATCGTTGATGAGACTCTGGAAGACGGCAGGGGCGTTAGTTAGGCCAAAGGGCATGACGCAGTACTCAAAGTGCCCCAGTGGGGTGTTGAAGGCCGTCTTCCACTCGTCACCCTGGCGAATACGTACTAAGTGATAGGCATTCCTCAAATCTAGCTTAGAGAAGATGACTGCACTGTGGAGAGGAGTAAAGGCTGAATCAAGGAGAGGAAGTGGGTACTTGTTCCGGACAGTAATATGGTTAAGGGCGCGAAAATCGATGCAGGGTCGCAACGAGCCATCCTTCTTTTTAACGAAGAAGAACCCAGCCGCCAGAGGAGAAGACGATGGACGTATGTGACCTGCCGCGAGAGAAGAGGAAATATAATCCTCGAGTGCCTTCTGTTCAGGTTGAGAGATGTTATAAAGACGACTAGAGGGAAGAGGTGCACCTGGCAACAACTCAATGGAGCAATCATAAGGCCGGTGAGGAGGAAGAGACATAGCACGATCCTTACAAAAAACTTTGTGGAGTGAGTGATATTCCTTGGGCACTAAAGTGAGGTCAGGAGGAGCCGGTGGAGGACGATTGGCGTGAGAAGCGGGTGTAGCAGCAGAGCGCAAACAGTGACTGTGACAAAGATTACTCCAATTGGTAACTTTAAGTATAGCCCAATCAATTGTGGGGCTGTGCTGTTTAAGCCATGTGAGGCCAAGGACCACCGGAGCTGAACGTGATGGGATTATCAAAAAACTAATGGTCTCCCGATGGTTACCCGCAAGGAGAAGAGTACAGGGAATAGTCTGGCTAGTAATGCTAGCAAGATGGCCACCATCAAGTGAGCGCACAGTCTTAGCAGACGGTAACAACACAGTAGGAATGTTATAATGCTTTACTAACTCACAGTCAATAAAATTATCGTCTGCTCCTGAGTCAACAAGAGCCTTTATGGATAATGCTTCTCGCCCCCATGACAGCGTACCTTCGATCTGGAGACGTCCGACCACAGTTGAGCCCTTTGAAGGTCTCTCGCTGGAGGAAGGCGATCGGCGCCCTCCAGGGCGAACCGGACAACCAGCGAGCGAGTGATCCGCCTCCCCACAGTAGAGGCACAAATGGAGGCGCAGCCGCCGGCTCCTCTCGGTCGATGACAGGCGATTGGCTCCCAGCTGCATGGGCTCGATTCCGCTGGAATCCCCCGAAGACGGTCCACTGACATCCGAAGGAGGAAGGAGGGGATCCGGAAGGGTTGATGGTGATGCCCGTTGTGGAAAGGTGGGGGTCTCCATTCGGCGTTGGAATGAGCGTTCCCGCAGCCGACCATCCAACCGAAGAGACAAAGCGATCAGCTCCTCCAATGATCTTGTCTCGTCCCGTGCTGCAAGCTCGTCCTGAAGGCGGGAGCTGAGGCTTCCTAGGTAGCTGCAGCGTAGTGCCTTCTCGTCCCAGTCGCTCTCGGCCGCGAGAATGCGGAACATGACAGAGTGGTCCGCGACAGAGGAGTTGCCCTGGCGGATGGAGAGAAGGCGCATGCCAGCCTCTCGCTCTCGCATCGGGTGGTCGAATACTTTCTTCATCTCTGTCACAAACAGGGGTAAGTTGTCACGTAGCTCTGTTTTCTTTTCGCAGATGGCCAACGCCCAACTGGCAGCGCGCCCCGAAAGGAGGCTAAGCATGTAGGCTACCCTTGCGGAGTCTGTGGCGTACGTGCTTGGTTGTTGTGCAAATATGAGGGAGCACTGGTGCACAAACAACCCGCACTGACCAAAATCACCTCCAAACCTTGCCGGGTGGGGCATGCTGGGTTCCCGGACGGAGGAACTGGGCAGCATGAAGGAGGGTGTGACTGGGACAGCATGTAAGGGCTGGTCTTCAGAGGAGGTGGCCTGGGCAAGTGTCCGGACATGAATGTCTTTAAGGAGGGTCGACATGTCTTCTAGGACTTGCTCATGGCGGCTAATAGTCTGGCCATGAGCCTTGAGTGCCAAAAAAATCTTTTCCTGCTCTGCAGGGTCCATCAGTGTGGTCGTTTGATTCTGTCACGCCGTGAACTTGGTTGGACCCAAAAAGGCAGACAGGCAGGGTGGTGTCAAAAAGGAAGTCCTTTAATTGTTCGTTCACCACAACAAAAAGAAGGAAAAAAAAGGGATAACAACAAAAATCTATGGTGCAGGGCAAACAGTAACAAAATAGCACCACGAAGGAGGGGAACCGAACATAAAGACTGCCAAACTCCAAACGGGAGGGCTAACAGGGAGAAGCTACCGAACTGGCAGGAAGGCAATAGAAAAAAGACAGTATATACTGTATCTACCGTGTAAGGTCAAGGATGAAGACGGGCAGCAAGAATGCGTCTGGGAAGATGACGATGGCTTGTGGCGTGAGTCCATGAAGGTCAATCAAACGACGCCTTCCTGCTGCCACAGGTGTGAATATAAAGAGGCAGCTCTGATTAGGAACACCTGTGGCTCGTTCAGTAGCTTCACCCATCAAGGTGGCCCTGCAATGAGAAACACCTGAGAAACCAAATCCAAAACAAACAGAGACCAATAGGTAGCTCACCTGCAGCACCAGAGTGGTGTCACTGCAAAGCGTGACAGGATTCACTTCATATTTTGCTTGATTTTTTAAATAAAGTTACGCGATGTAAGCAGTAAGACTCCACCATCACCACTTATGAAATAAAGCTAGCTTTTATGTTTTACAGTGCTCCACTTCTTTTTACACTTGTGTAATAACAATGTCATTTGCATGTCAAAAAGTAAGACGTGCGAGTGGAATTTGGGACTCACGTCACCTCCACAAATTGAAATTCCTTCATCTTGCGGCTTTGGCTTTGAGCAAAGATAAGACTAAAAACAAATAGGAGGCAGCGTTGATGATGAGGCGAGTTGCAAACAACAGCGGTGAGTAAATAAATATTGACAGGGAAGGTTATTGGATTGAATTTGCAGGTTAAAGCTGCAAAAGCAAAAGCTGTTCATAATGGTGTTTGGTGAGCAGCGTATTTATGCATATGTGCAGGAGGTCTGTGTACAATGTGTACAAGTGTCTCATACAGCTGGACTATACAGCGGCCACAACATTAAGTGCACCTGCACAATGTAATAATAATGTCGTAAAAGCCAATTTAAGAGCTATGTTAAAACCACTGAACCCTGTTCCATGAATACAGCTGCGGTATTACCACCCACAGCCCTGCAAATCCAAGAACAAATTATTGATGGAAAAAAGCAGCACATAGCTTGAATGTCAGGATTTGTCATTTATTTTCCCCCTCACAAAAGATCATTAGATGAATGGTTGAATCAAAAATAGGTTGTGAATTAATCGCCTCATTACAGTCACATTAGCAATGACAAAGATAGTTATTGTGGTAAATAACAATGCTACGCCTGGTTATTTTAGCTTAAAATAACAACTCCAATATCATTTGGGTGCTACTGTGGCTTGTAAAGAGGTGAATGGTACTGTAGCTCTGTTGTCACCATGGCAACCCCGATTCACCTACACGACTAGTTTTGTTGGACCAGCAGGACACTTTTTGTTATGTTGCGAGCATCGCTACGGTGGAGTTGTGTGGCATTGTGTTTGTACAAATGCTGACATTTGCTATTGCAAATGCTATGCATCCCAATGAGGATTTTAATTTTTTTTCAGAAAAACATGCACAAAAATGTTAATGTGGAGATACATGTTTTTCATTGGAATCTTTCTGGTTTTCAGAAAAAAGCACAAAAAAAAATCTTAATGTGGGGATGCTTTTCATGGGAATTTGTCAGTTTTTTTTTCTTTTTGTCAGAACAACAAACAAATTATTTACAAACAAATTATTTGGAAATGCCTTGAGACACATATTTTTGTTGGAATTTTGTGAACATTTGTTGTTTTGATGCAGAAAAAATGGTAGGATGTGTGTCCAAACTTTTGACTGGTAAATATGTTTTCATTGTTTGTCAGATGGCCCCACAGTGGCCAAGTAGTTAGCATGCTGGCCACACAGTCAGAAGAGCTGGAAGATCTGGAAATTTTTATGTGTGGAATTTGCATGTGCATGGGTTTTCACCGGGTACTCCAGTTTCCTCCCACATGTTCAAAAACACGCACATTAGGTTAATTGGCAACTCTAAATTCTCCATAGGTGTGAGTGTGGATGGTTGTCCTGCGTGTCCTGTTGTGTTTGCCCTGCGTTTGGCTGGCGGGGTGTGCCCCGCTTCTCACCTGGGGTCGGCTAGGATGGGCTCCAGCATACCCCCGCGACCCTAGTCAGGATTGAGCGGCATGGAAAATAAATGAATGAATGTTTGCGCCAGCTAAAAACAACAGTCATCAAATATGCAGATGAAATATTTTTAATTTGATGTCAAAACAATTAGCTAAGCAATTTCTCATTTTTGTTGAAAAAAAGAAAAGGGTACAGCCTGGACTGGTCGTCAGCCAATGGCAGGGTACATATAGACAAAGTCGCCAATTAACCTAACATGCATGTTTTTGGAAAGTGGGAGGAAACCGGAGTACCCGGAGAACATGCAAACTCCACACAGAGATGCCCAAGCAAAGACTCGAACCCAGGTCTCCCCGATCTCCTGACTGTGTGGCCAACATGCTAACCACTAGGCCACAGTGCGGCCTGTTTTTAGAAAAAAATATATTATTTTTATGAGAAAAAAACCAAAACAAAACCTATGAAAGATAATTTTTGCTGTTCTTTTGCTAAATACAAAAAAAGTATTGGGACACATTCATTTTATTGTAATATTGTTGTTTTGAATGTAAAACACTAAGAGGGTATACAGTAATCCCTTGTTTATCGTTGTTAATTGGCTCCCATCCTGACCGTGATAAGTGAATTTCCATGAAGTAGGATTCCTTCTTTATAATGGAATATTTTCATAGTTAGAGCATAGAAAACCTGTGTACGACCTTCTAAATACGTTTTTTAACATTATTAGAGCCCTCTAGACATGAAAACACCCGTATAGTCACCTTTATAATCATATTACCCAATGTAGTAGATATAATCAGAGAAAATAAGCCCTTAAAGATATAAATAAGACTCCCGCTCATGTATGTTGCAATAAATGTGTTCCCGATGTGTGAACAGGAAGTGATCTTGGGGGTTCAGAATTGAGGTTTAGCATGGTATGGGTTACGGCTGCAACAGTAGCCCGTGTTATTATTTTGATTATTATGTTTATGTTTATTTATGTTATTATTATTGTGCCTGTTGTGAGACAATTAATAAAAGCCTTTTGTACCAGCGATCAAATCTGGGGCTTGAATGTTTCACCGAACATTAAAGTAACATTACTGACACCTAGTGACCAGTGTAGAATACTACATACCACGATTTGGATGTGTCTCCTTAATGCCCTTTACTTGTATTTGAGTTCATTTAGGCATTTCTTTGCTTGAAAATGCTATTTAATTTAGGGGAAAAAAACGCTTCACGATGCATTTTTTTATTAATAGGCCATATTCAACCACGAAACAGCATCATTTATTAATTAATATATGTTTGAAAAACCGTGATAGAATAAAGACGCAAAATTGTGGCAAGGGGCGATTGTAGCAGTAACATGAAGTCTGAAAGCCACACCTGATGCATTTGTCCTTCTCTAGGTTCAACACAGGTTCAGGGACAGGCATCGTGGTCAGCAAAGTGGACGTGACTCAGGGCCCCTGGCATCAGCTAGTGGTAACCCGCAATCGTCGTAGTGCCATTCTCAGCGTGGACAACGAGCCTCATGTGGAGGGCGAGAGTCCGCGTGGGACGGACGGCCTTAACCTGGACACCGACCTTTTCATTGGAGGAGTGCCAGAAGAAATGAAACAGGAGTAAGTCTCTTTTTTTGTTACCATTTAGGAAAGTAGCAAACACAGCCCTGCTTCCTTGGTTAAAGAAAATCTTTGGCGATTGAATCGTGCACTCTTAACATCTTTTTCTGAAGCATCACATGCAATTTTCCTGTCTCTGTCCATTTTCCTAATGGATCTTGGCATTTTAATCCGCAATGGAGTCTTCATTCATATGTCTTACTTCCAAAGCCTGAGGCAATAATTGAGGAATTTGCGCTCATCTAGTGAAAAAGATCAATTTTGACATTTAGCATCGTGATTTTGACAGGGAATGTCTCTTTGAACAGGAGAAAATAATAGTATTGGACAGGTTATATTGGATGTTTATATTTAAACTAGAAGCGCATTGGTTGTAGATGACGATAAAGTATCCTGCCAGACATCTTCCGGGTTTTCTCAATAAGCAAGTAGATGACAGAACAATTCAAATGTAGTTGTACTAGCTAGTAGGGAAGCAGGTAAATTGAAGTTTCATCATCCCTTTGACAAAAACTGAATTAGGGGATACCATTTTTGGTTGGAAACACACCAAATGTCAACATCTCACACTGTTACTAAGCTCCAAAATACAGAATAATGTATTCATTTGTTGTTATTTAGCCAAAAAATCAGGAGATACTAATTTTTTGTGCGACTTTTTCAAGTGTTTTCTTTTATCCAAGAAACAACAAAAAGTCATTTTTGTAGATTTTCAAAGAGAAATATTTACATAAATATTTTTCATTGGAAGTGTTTGAGTTCTTCCTTTACTCAGAGAAATAAAACATATTTGTTGTTTTCTCAGATAACAGGAAAAAAGTAACTGGATTTTTGCAATTTTTACTCAAAGAACAAAGAAAAGTCATTCCTGTTGTTTTTCAGAAATATAAATTGAGTTACACTACCAGTCAAAAGTTTTAAAACACTCCAATTTCTCTGGAGGAAAAAGCTCCATTTTTAAGTGTTAAGATGGTCTGTCTCTCTGCCATTATTAATTCCCTTAAAATTGGAGCCTATCCCAGCTGAGTTTGGGCGTGAGGCCTCCTTTATATTGATCAAATAGAGACAAAGAATGTTTTTTCTTTTCTTTCTCTATTTGGGGGTTAAAATGGAAAAAAAAAAAAAAAGTAAAATCCCAAAACCTGTATCTACAGATTTGTTTTGTGTGTTTTTTAAAAACAGAGGAAAAAAACTTACAAAATTACAAAAAAAAAGCATTTATCGCCACATATCTGTGTTTTTAGGATAAGAATAAAATAGAAAATTACTTGAAAAAATATCAAAATCACAATCGATTTTTTAAAATAAATAAATAAATATAATTTTTTTAAACATTTTTTTTTCACATAAAAACACTTTCATTAATTCGGTGATTAAATTAAATGACCCATGAAACAATATTGGTGGTCATTACTTCCTAAAATTAAATACTGATGACTCCCCCTTCTCTGTCTTGTGCAGCGTAAGGGAGCGGACCGCTGTAGCCTCGGGTCTGATAGGCTGCATCCGACTGTTGGACGTCAACAATAGGGTGCTCAACCTACAGGAGAGCGGCGGCGACAGTCTGTACGGCAGCGGCGTGGGCGAGTGTGGCAACAACCCCTGCCTGCCCAATCCCTGCAAGAACGGTGCCACGTGTCAGGTCAAAGAGGCTGAGATGTTCCACTGCCAGTGCAGCAAAGGATTCTGGGGTAAGTTGACACTGCAACAGTGTCGCCCGTTCATTCACACACTGCAAACACTATGTACACACGTACGTACATATACTAAACGCTCATGTTCTCAGAAGAATCTGTACCAAAAGCAATGCACTGCAGTGGGTCTTCTTGGAGTTTCATGCAATTTTCACTGTTTTATTCTTGGACTTGATGAAAATAATACATCAACGGTCTAACGATAACTGCTTTGCAGTCATGCCAATTGTACAAACACTACACTTACTGTAGATACTCACAGACCAAAAGGCCAAAAGGGTTAAACAAACCAAAATATGTATATACTTTATATACATATATATATATTTTATATGGATTTGTACTTATTCCCAAAAACGCAAAGCAAATCAGCATGTTCTTCTGAGAATTTAGTGGGATTTTGTACAAAATGCAGTCCTGGCCAACAACCATTAAACTAAAAAAGGCTGTTCATCAGATGATCAAACTTTTAAGACCATACCTCAAAAAAACCTGAAATCCCTCCTCCAATAGAAATCAAATGTTCAAAAAAGGAGTCAGCCATGTGTAGCTGCACCATGCTTGTTAATCCCCTCAAAAATTGGTTTGGGCATGCTTGATGCCAGAGTTTCCAGGAGGTTTGTGGGAATGTTGTCCAGGTGGTGAAGATGGGAGAACAACAACTATGTGGAACTGATTTTTGTAAATCTCCCTTGCCATCCATCCCAAAATGTTCTCAAATGGATTTAGATAAGGGGAACATGCAGGATGGTCCAAAAGAGTGAGGTTATTCCTCTGAAAGAAGTCCTTTGTCAGGCAAGCATTGTGAACTGCAACGTTGTCCTGTTGAAAAACCCAGTCATTACCACACAGACGAGGGCCTTCAGTCATGAGGGATGCCCCCTACAACATCTCCACATAGACAACTACCGTTTGACACCCCTGCACAACCTGAAGCTCCATTGTAAGGAAAAAGCACCCCAGGTCATGATGGTACTCCCTCCACTGTGCCGTGTGGAAAACATCTCAGGTGGGATCTCCTTGTCATGCCAGTAATGTTGGTTGCATTTTTTTCTCATCAGTGTTCCACCTTTCAATGTACCATGGTTTGTGCTCTGTAAATTCCAATCGGGCAATTTTGTGGCGTTGAAGGAGACAAGGCCTTTGAAGACGTATTTTATTTTTAAAACCCTTCTCTCTCGGATGCTGTCTGGTGGTTATTGGACTGCACTTGGCACAAGTAACAACTTTCATTTGGTCCGAGGATCGTCCTGTGTCTTGACCGACAGCCAATCAGATCATCTGGCTCAGGGCCAGTGACATTTTTTTGGGTTTAGACTTCACTTTTCTGTTCCTGATGCGGATGCTGAGTTTGGAACTGCCAGGCAGGAGGCCTAGAGGAAGACCAAAGAGGAGGTTTATGGATGTAGTGAAAGAGGACATGAAGGTAGTTGGTGTGAGAGAAGAGGATGCAGAAGACGGGGTTAGATGGAGGCAATTGATTCGCTGTGGCAACCCCTGAAGGGAAAAGCCGAAAGGAAAAGAAGAAGACTTGACTTTTCTGTTCCATAACCCTTAGAATTTTTGAAAAAGTTTCAAATGACTGTCTTACTGCATCCAACCTTAGCAACAATGGCACGCTGCGGAGACCTTGCTTATGCAGATCAACAATCCAACCGCGTTCCAAGAGAAAAAGCTTTTTTGCCTTTGCCATCAAGAGGTCATGACAGTGTGAATACCTGACAGAAAATGACATTGAATCCACATTTTTGGCAAAATTGTGGCTTTTAAAGGCTGTGGTCTTAAACGTTTGATCAGCTGATAGAACAGCCTATTTCACTTTAATGCTTGTTTGCAATAAATTGCTTACTCAAATTTTTTTTGTCTCACTCCCATTTTTTCTTTTTGCATTTTGAAGCTCTACTTCCAGCCTCCTTAAGATCCAACAGTGCAAAACGCAAATTGTTGCAATTTTTCAACTGAGCTCCAAATTTTGATCAGGAGTGTAAATGTAGAAAAAAAAAAATGTAAACATATAAACGTATTTGTATTTTTTACAAAAAATGTTTCAAAATATTAATATTATGCGATCAGTATTATTAAGACATTCTGAGTGGCAAATAATGCTATTAAAATAACATGAAGGCAACACAACAAATTTGTGTGTTCTCATGAATATGTAGTGGGATTTTGTAGAAAATGAACCCCCTGTAATTAATAGAAAACCGGACATGTATTATTCGTGGCATGTATTTATTATTATTACTATTATATTATTATTACTAAATAAATGTAAATAAAAGTGTTATTGATCTTTTACACTATTATTTATTATATTATTATTTCAATTTTTTATTAATTATATGTATTTTTTTTACCTAAATTAAGCATTTTGAAGAATAAAAATGGCCAAATGAACTAAAATAAAATGTTTTAAAGAAGGGGGACCGGAGGGTGTGTTCAGCTATCGTGGGATCACACTTCTCAGCCTTCCCGGAAAGGTCTATTTAGGAGTTCTGGAGAGGAATTCATTTTTTAAATCTTTTTTTTTTTAATTATCATGTTATCATAACAATGTAGTGTGAATTTGTACAAAGATAATCCACTATAATTAATAACATATATTTTAAATGTAGTGTTATTAATAAATACATGTACTTATAATTGCATTACTTTGTTATATTTTTGGTTATAAAAGAAAGAATGCTATGAAGGGAACCCATGCATCAATAATGTTTGCTGGCAAATAGTCCCCCGAATGTAAGACAGTCCTTAACTTTTGCTAAGATTGCAGGCAAAATCCTCCTGAGAACACATTGACAGTTTTGATTCACTGAAGAGTTTCCTGGACAAATCCCAGACTAGCCTAATTTGATATTGCCTCCCGTCCAGTGGTGCTGTTTGCTGTTTGTGAACGCCATCAAATGCTTGAGTCCAACACAGAAATTGAAGATTAAATGTTGAGACTTGGACAGAAAATGTCCACCAAATGCTCAGTAATTGGCCTTTGGCCTATCTCTCCTTCCATATCCCCTTCTTGTTGTTTCTCTGCCCGCAGCAGCTTCCAGCTAACAAGCATCTCAAAGACAACACAGTTAAGAGCAGACAGCAGTGCAGCCTAATCATGCGTGGTCCCCCTCGATGCTTGCACAAAGTTTTGGCCAGAACCAAGTTAATTGTCAGAGTAAACTTTTGTGCCTTGTTCTAAAAAGGGCTTAATTACTCCCACATGGGGTACACAGGTTTTCTGTGAAGAGAGCACCTTTGTGCTGACAAGGTCCAATAACGCACCACTGAACAATATGTGTGACAGCAAGGGGTGTAACCGTACGTGTAACGGTACATACCTCGGTTTTACAGAAAAACTGCACTTTTTTTGGAATTTTGCCCATCATCCACAGTCCTTATGTGAAACATGACCACACATCTTTCCCTTTTCTGTGTGTTCTAAAGAGAGAAAAACTGCTAGTATGTGGGAGCTAACAATGCACATAACGGGACACACCTGTTTCAACCTGTATATAAACCAAGCTACAGCAACATTGTTATTGTAACAGCTAACACAAAGAACCTTTTTTTTTTGGCTGAGTGACGCTGCGCCTCATGCCACTACACTACCAAGAGGAAAAGGTCCACTCCAAAACAATGCGATAGGACACCAATGGGAAACAAGAACAAGCATATGAACAACTATAAATAGACAACTAAATTATCTGTGAAGTATTCAATGTTTTGTAAGTACACAGCAAGATGGACTGTGTATATAGCTGCGATATCATGCACTGTGTGCTCCATGTATCAGAATCAATATCACGGTGACTTAGGCTGAATCCCAATCCTACCCCTTAGCCCTTCCCCTTGTCTTAGGGACACCGTTTCTCATTACGTCATCACCCTTCACCACTTGCTGGTTGTGACATAGGCAGATGAGATAATTAAATGTTTCATAATAAATGTTTCCTACCATAAAGTAAGGCGCATACATTTCTACATTATTTTGATGCTATATAGCCTACCTTTTTTAATAAAAGGCACACATCTTACAAACTGTGACATTTATTGCAGCAGCTTAGCAACCAGCACTGTAACAATATTTCTACAAATGGAATGGAATATACTTAAGAAACAATATAACAAACTTCATCAACAAATGTATAAACCTTATCAAGCATAATTTCACGATTTATAAACCTCCCAGTTTTGGCCTTGCTCTCATCCTGTCATTGTCATTCTCCCTCAGATTCTTTTGTAAGAAAGTTCGGAATGTCATTTTGTTGCATGTGACTTTTCCATACAGGGATTGCAGCTTTTGAATGGTCCTAGTGTAGCACAGGGCTGACTTCCGTTGGCGCAGCATCATCTCCTGCAGAAATGACACCAATGCATGATTGATGAGCTACAGCTATTAACTCATTGTAAATACAATAATAATAGTAATAGTAGTGTAGTAATAGTGTGCTGAAAACAGATATATACTGTAATAATGGTTAAAAAAGTAGATGGGACAATATTAGATTCAAAAGTGGAATAAAGTTTGATAATGTGATGTGCTGTCCACATATATCTGTTATTTATCTCACTTCCTGACCATCCATACTGTTTGATGAATACAATAGTATTCAAGCAGGAGACTTTAAGGACGGAAGTCTTCTGCTTGGCGCTATCGCTAGCCAAAGGCTGGGCTGCACTGTACAGTGGAACGCGTTTAAGTCAAACCATTTATGTCGACAACCCGTCTAAATTGACCAACTAGTCCATTCCCGGGCCACCGTGTTCTTATCCTTATAAAGTGCCCGCTTAATTTGACGTCAGCATACATGGTTGACCACTTTTGTCAACGAAAAAGTTTAGATCGAAAGGGGTCATTTCCGTTGAATATCTGTTTATGTCGACACGTAGTTTTTTCAACTGTATCATTATTACATGCGTGTTTTTGCAAAAGTAGATTTGTGGTTATGTTAACATCAATAAAAACTCAATCAGAACTCTGTACACCTCTGTACTGTACCCAACTTTCTATACTGAAAAATCAGAGTACGAATACATGTACTGTTACAACCCTAGTACACAGCAAATTCAATAGGCTTAAATGGACTTGGTAGGAGTTCATTTGAACACTTTGAAAGTGTCCCATGGGGTCCACTCAACAAAGTGATATTTTAACACTTTTGAAAATGTTGCCATTTTTAACTATTTATATAGTCCAAATTTAAAACTCGGGGCCGCACGGTGGTCTAGTGGTTAGCACGTTGGCCAACACAGTAACAGCCTGGGTTCGATTCTCCCTTGGGCATTTCTGTGTGGAGTTTGCATGTTCTCCCCGTGTGCACGTGGGTTTTCTCCGGGTGCTCCGGCTTCCTCCCACATTCCAAAAACATGCATGTTATGTTAATTGGAGACTCTAAATTGTCCATAGGTATGAATGTGAGTGTTTGTCTATATGTGCCCTGCCATTGGCTGGCGACCAGTCCAGGGTGTACCCCGCCTGTCGCCCAAAGTCAGCTGGGATAGGCTCCAGCATGCCCCCGCGGCCCTAATGAGGAGAAGCGGTATAGAAAATGGATGGATGGAAATTTAAAACTCATCAACACTGACCAGGGTCACACTTTTTTAACACTAGTTTATTCTCTAGAGTCATTTATGACCTCTTACGGTGTCATTTAATGACTCTAAAAGGAGTTGCAACATGAACACTATAGATGTGTTAATATACTACTGTACAATTATTAGAAGTCCACAATCTGAGACACACAAATTGTTGGCTTTATACTTTTTTTTTTTTTTAAATGATCAGGCAGTAGCTGAAATGACATAATGTGTGACGTTCTGCAGGACAGGAGCGAGCGTCCCCTGTCCTGCGCTCTTATTTTGGTGGGCTGTGCCTTCTCCGGGGAGGACGAGGCAGCCGCTTCTCGTCTGGTGGCCGCGCACCTGCGGCCAATTAACATTTGTGGCGGGTAAAAGGCCAGCGCGGTCGAATGTGCGGCGCTGGTTCATTATTATTGTCTTTGTTATCCGTGTTTCTCGTCTCCAAGTCAGTGCTGTAACTTAAACAATTTACTTACCTGGACTACTTGCACCTTTTGTCACAGAGCCTTTCCTCTGTCGCCTTTTGTTTCTCCTGTTTATATAATTAAAGTACCCTTACTTTTTGCACTCCGTGGCTTCGTCTCTGCATATTGGGGGTCAAGCATTCTACAGCTTCTACTCGTGCCTGACGTTCCGTGACATAATGTCCTCTTTGATAATTCAAGCACAGCTTATCAAATGGTCTGAAATGAGTCAGTTCATGTACACAGGACAGAAAACTCATCTATTTGGTCGTCTGTGCAGTACGCATTAAAGTCACTCGCGGTACATTGTTTGTACATTACGGGCTATTATGACAGAACATTTTTGTGTATTATATCACAAATCTTTTTGAACACATGTAAATCAGATACAGATCAGAACAAATCAGAACAAATCAGAACAAACTAACAGGGAACTCCGTACCATCATTTCTCACCCAGTTGGTACTTGACACACTTAAAGAGCCAAGCTCCTCCCCACCTTTCAAGTTTCAGATTGTTTTTGATGTTGTATGGTTTCCATTACTCAGGTGTTTCATCACATCGTATTACGAGATGCAATCAACACAGTTAGCTGATTCACAAGATAACCCGCAACCTAAAATGAATGCTATTAGACATACAGCTATTAGGCTGTAACTCTCAGGTGCTAAATGGAGTGTGCAAGTGTTGAATGTCTTTATTGTGACACTAACGAGCTGTGATCAATTTCAACACTCCATTTTAATGACAACAATTTCATGATAGCGTTAAAATGAACATTTTAAAGAATATGCAGAGTTAGATCAAACTTCAAACAGAGTCAGACTGACACTTTCATTTCAAGATTCCCATTACTATCAAAAAATGAACACTCCTCAATTTGCTGTGTATAGCGTTAAATATGAGATGAGAAAAGGCTTTTTCCTTGGACAAGTTTTTCACTGCCTCCATCACCAAAGTTCTTGCTCAGTTGGCTTTTTAGTCTAAGAGCTAACGTTTCTGGACCTGCTCCTTGAGAACACTTTTCGAATTATGATTAACAGGAGACAAGCTTTGCTTTAGGGAAGAACTGTGATTAAAAGAAAACACAAAAAGAGAAGAGAGAGTGTAAAAATGTCAAGACAAACCCTGTGAGCTCAGCAAGGATGAAGCTCATTAAAGTGCTTCCTCACCACAGGGCTTTTGACCACTGAAGTAATGGCGAGGCCAAAGTATCACCCAGCAGCCATTGGGGCACTGAACCAGAAACATGGTCGTCTCCTGTTTAATTTACAAATGCTATTAGAACATGACCTCCCTTACAGAGAAAGCCTATGTGTTGTGTTACATTGTCTGTTTGCATATCTCTCTCTAGGTCCAACTTGTGCTGATGTCCATGACCCGTGTGAGCCCAACAGATGCCACCCGTCCTCCCAATGCCAGGCGCTCCCCGAGGGAGGCTACAAGTGCGAATGCCCTATGGGACGTGAAGGGAGGCACTGCGAGAGAGGTAATCCGACGTCATTGTAAGATTGTATTTTTTTTCTCTGAGAAAAAAAGTCTGTAAAAGACATGTTGTCTTTATATTTGTTGTTGAGAGATTTATATATACCTGTATGTCATCAAACGACTTGTCCTCCAAGCAAGTCATAGCTTTTCTTCCTGTCACTCACACACACAATAGTGTCTCAAAGGTTGTTAGCAAGTTAGCAAACAGAGGAAGAGTAATGGGCGCCACACACGGGAGGTCACAAACACCTGCGATTGGTCAAACTCATCGCCACTGTGTAGCAAACCCTGCACACGGGAGGCGACAAACGGCTGTGACCAGGGAATTTGGGGGTATCAAAGTATTTCAAAGGAGGAGTGGCGGCCAGTGTTGATCAAGTAGTCTTGCTAGTACCGAATTTTGCTAGTATTGAAGATAAACTTACATAAATGTCCATTTAAGTGAATGTAAACTTACCCGATATGTTTACTCTAGCACCAACGGGTTCCCATGCCGCTGTTTTTTTCATTATATCTCTATATTCTTTTTTAGAAATGTCAAATAGCTCCGGGAAATCTGCCATGGCAAGTATTACTTTCTCCTCCATGTTTACCTGCGAGAGCGTATTGATTAGCATCCTGTCTGTTCATTGGTCTATCAATGAAACTCCCGCTGATTAGTCGTTGTCTGAGCGACAGCGATGAAAAGCTGAACATTTTTCAGCTTTCTGGGATCGCATCGCAATCCGCTTGGCTGGACGGTGATAATCGCCCTATCGTGCAGCTTCTTTTGAAAATGAATGGGGTAGAGGTGACGTTGCCTCCCGTGTGTGGCGCCCATTATGATTCTAATTTTGAGATAATAGCGATCAGTGATCTGTACAGTTACTAAGGTTTTATGATGGCCACAGTTTGACCCTAGTATGGATTGCAGTGGAACCCACTTAAGTCAACCCCATATGGACCAGCTCATCAAGTCCCGGTCCACCGTGTTCTTCTTAGTACAAAAAAGTGCACGCTTAAGTCGACGCTGACCGCTTTTGTTCGCCTAAAATTTGAGACCCAAAGGGATAGTTTTTATGAAAATAGGCCAGTTTATGTTGACATGTGTTATAGTGTTGTTAACTTCATCAATATCGCAAGCAGTGTGAAACCACAACATAACAACTGTGTAGTTACACAGCATGCACCAGTGACTTCCTGTTCAGCGAATAGTAAATATTCAATTCAAGATTCAAGAGTTTTATTGTCAAATGCATGGTAAAACAGGCAGTTATACTATGCAATGAAATGTTTATTCTGTTCACTGTCCCAAGAAAAGAAAGAAAACACAAGCAAGAATCAGAACATAAGAAACATAAATACCAGTAAATTAAGCAACAACAACAGAAGAGACATTAATACAGATAAATAAATAATAAAGTGCTATGAGTGTGTGCGTGTGTTGCGTGCAGCGCGTGTAAGTGCTTTGTTGAGAATATAAAAGCATGGCACTATTTACTTGGATTCTACCACAGCAACTAACAAAATGCACCCAATTCATTTTTTTTTTTATTGTTAACACCAGAAGAAAGAGAAGCATATGTACGAATGCTTTATTGTCATTGTAACCAAGACATACAATGAAATTCCCGCAGCAGCTTTGTTAGATAAGAGTATGAAATACCATATGAAAACAGAAGACTAAAACAGGGGTCGCCAACCCGTCAATCGTGAGCTACTAGTCGATCTTTGGGACTTTGCCAGTTGATGGCAAGAACATTTTGAAAAAAATGTATTAACATATAAGCGCCCTCACCTATCAGAGAGCACCACTGAACATGGTCGTATGCCTCGCTGCTGTCCAGGCAGCAATCCACGACCCCAAACAAGGAGCGCAGTCCCCAAAACCCGGACATAGGTACACTAGTACTGTACACCGGCTCGCCTCGTAAACCGACTCGCCCCACCCCGCGCTAGCGAAAAGGTCGAGCAAGAGAGGGAGGAAGTGACACACAACAGTAATTATTGTGCGTTAATAGGGCTCAAAGTCTGCCTTTGCTACCTCAAAGTTAAGGCACAAACATAACTCCATAGACGTGCACATCCCCAAAAAATCTTTGAGCCACGATTACGCCGCTCGTTAAGGGGCTGACTGTTGTAGAGCATTAACCAGCCCCTCTCTCCTCAATCTGCATCTCTCTTCCACTACACTGAGCCAACAAACCAAATACGGTAGTTGTGGTTTGCTCATGAAGCCGACGGCACAAAAGTAGGGGTGTAGGGGTGCGCAACGTGCGGCTCAGGGGCCATCTGCGGCCTGTGGCCGCACAAATGGAGGTAAATCATGTCAGCAGACAAAAATCTTTTGTTGTCACCCAGTCTCCTTATGTCTGTGATCAAAGTCACAAGTAAATGTGCAAGCAACGGCTAGTTTCGGTTGCACTTATGTTGACATAACGTTAGGATGAATAAAGGTTTTACATCAGGTCAGTAATCCCAAATAGCACTGAGTAAAATCTCCTAAACTTTGTTCCGAATGTGTGAACCTAATAATGTGACACTAATTCTCCTACAGGCCTATTTACCTGAACACTCCTTGTCTTTCTAAGTGTTGTCGGTGCAGTTCTCAGGGGTTTTGTCCGCCTGGCTGCTGCTTTTTTATCTCGAAGTGTGCCCGCCTGTCTGGGTGGCTGACTGACGCCGCCATTAATCACGGCAGTCGTCGGAGGACTGATGCGATTATTCATCTCATTGATTCCTGTGTTAAAAGAATAAATAAATAAATAAATCAAAAATGGCCTTTTGGAACGAGGGAGACTGTCGATAGCACGGCATCGATTTTAGCTTCACCTCCATCTGTTTGATTTGCTTCACCCACTAAGGGGGACTCATGCTATTCTTGTTTGCTTTTTTGTGGATATTCCCAGTGGGTTTGAGGTTCCAGGGTTCATGCCACTCTTTAGATAATATGTTAGCTGGTGCACTGCCTTTGGCCTTGGTCACAAACCGCCGTGTGTGTTTTTAGTCCGTACATTTTTTGTGAAGGTCACGGCCGCCACGTTTTTCAGAAAATGTGGGGAAGGAGTGGCAAGAGCAAAGCGGGAGCATGTCACTCGCACGTTGCGCACATGGTAAGTGCAGCGTACTTGCAACGTACTTGATGTTGGAAGTTAAACACACAGTTTTGTGTGTCTGTAGCTTTAATGCTAATGAGCAGTGTTTGTACATGCCTGACTCAGACAGCGTGTGTGTCTCCAAGAAGCTCTATGGTGCACTTTATCCACTTTTTACATTTTACGCTGGAACTCTTCACTTGTCCAATGTAATAGATGTCATATATGACATACAACAATGTTAAATTAAGGTGTGGGACAGGAGGACACAAACGGACACCATACTGAGCTACAATGCTAACATTACACTCACATTTTAATAGCAACATCATGGTTGGTTAGCCTATTTGCTGAAGAAAAACAAAATGATCAAACTTCTAGCTCCCAGATCTGTAGATGACTGGCGTAAAGTTGGCAGAGCTTTTTTTTTAAGATGTGTATCAAAGCCTGCTTTTGTTTTTCTTCTTCTTCTCCACAAAGCTGTCAACGTGAAGTGGGTGGTGGGGAGCTCAGAGGCGGTAACATGTTCATGAGGAACAAAGATTTTCCTTTATGTCAGGGGTCGCCAACCCGTCGATCATGAGCCACTAATCCATGTTTGGGACTTTGCCGGTCGTTCGCGAGAACATTTTGAAAAAAAATTATTATCACATGAGTGCCGTCACTTCCCGGAGAGCGACCAACAGGCACCCATTTTGTCCAATGAACACGGCCATACGCCTCGCCGCTGTCCAGGCAGCAACCCGCAATCCCCAGCAAGGAGCCCAGCCCCCAAAACCGGCCGGAGATCTTGTGCAGGTTCACGGCTGAGACCAGGGATATTTGTCTCAAAAAGGTTGGTGACCACTGCTTTATGACGCCATGAAAACTGCAACTTCAAAAGTGCTACTTGGAGACACATGGACAAACACAGCTCATTAAAGCTTCAGACACATAAAACAGCGTCTTCCCAGTAGTGCTTACTAAAAGCACTTTTAAACGGTCTAAATTCCAGCATCAAAGCTAGATTTTGGACAACACACTTCTAATACACTATTATGGGATCTCTGAGACTCTGGAAATAGGTGAACAATAGTATAATAAGGGACATTAATCTTAATCACTTTAAGATGTGTAGTGAAGCCTCCGTGAAGTGGGGGGTGTATACACGGGGCGGGCTCATCGTGTTAGGAGCAGGTCCGAGGTGGTATCATGTCCATGATGCAGGAGCTTGTTCTTTCATGGATTGCCGCAATTTCAAAAACAAGTGTTCAGCGCCTCTTCTCTCATTGGTAGAGCAAACAAATGGTAGATGATAGATTTTTCTCACGTTTGGTGCTCATAAACAGGCTCTTGGGACACATACTGTAAGAGCATCATTAAAAAGTCCACTTTGCATCGTTTAAAGAATAATCCTATGACTCTGAGATAGAAAAGCCCAAATTGAATGTTCCACATGAAGAAGCAGGATCTCAGCAGTATAATATTCACCTTTAATAGGATTCAAATGGTGCTGTATGTCTTTTCCCCCTGCAATGTGTCAATCATAGTCTGGGAATGAAAGAATACAACCAAATAAGGGCTCTCCCCTCTTCTGGCTTAAATCACAATCAGCAGCTATTAATAGAGTCAATCAGTTTAGTGCGTGATGGTTGTCTGTGAAAGTTTCCAGCTGGTGTGCGTCATCATGATTCAGTCTACAACAATCTAATTAGCTTTCTAATCTCCACCCGCCTGACTCAAACACGCTTACTAATTCCAGCCCGTTACCAATTTAAAGCGCCCTCGCCATCCTGACGCTGTTGAGCGTGTGGGTGCATCACATTGCACCAAACATGCTGGTGGCTTTTAATTGCTTAGTTAATGTCAAGACGCTTCTTCTTCTTTTGTTGTCTTTGCCAGGAATGGGGCATCCTACACACATCCTACAAAGTCAAAAAAGAAAAATAGAAAAAAAAAAAAGGAAAAAATTGGTTTAAAGCTGCCTGAGTTTCTCAATATTTTGAGAATAAAAGTGCTACGATTACATTTCTTAATTACAGAAAGTGATATTTATTGTGTGACTAAAATTGTGCACTTTGTATGTGTAAGATTACAAAAATATAGTCATACAATTAAAGAAAAATTGGAATGTTATGATTAATATGGGAACAAAATTTGATATGAATTACTCTTATCCTGTATAGGTATAGGTGTTTTTCTTTTGTGTCACCTGCATTATGATAAAGGTAAAAGGTCTTAACTTGACTTTTATTGTAAAGTAAAGTTACACAGTCGTCCCTTATTTATCGCGGTTAATTGGTCCCAGACCCGACCATGACAAGTGAATTTTCATGAAGTCAGATTCTTTCTTCCTATTTTCTATTTTCGTAGTTAGAGCAGAGAAAACCATTTTATGACCTTCTAAATACGTTTTTAACATTATTAGAGCCCTCTAGACATGAAACAACACCCCATAGTGACCTTTCTACTCGTATTACCCAATATAGTAAACATAATAACAGAAAATAACCCATTTAAAACATGAGCTCGTGTGTGATGTTTTTTTGACTAAAGGTCATATTCAACCACAAAACAGCGATCATTTATTAATGAATTAATACATTTTTGAAAATGCCACGTGGGTATATACACTCCTGATCAAAATGTCAAGACCAGTTGAAAAATTGCAAGAATATAAATTTTGCACTTTTGGATCATAAAGGAACACTGCACTTTTTTTGGAACTGTGCCCATCTTCCACAGTCCTTATGTGAGACATGAACACATGTCTTTCTCTTTTCTCTGCGTTCTAAAGATATAAGGTATAAGGATTGTGGATGATGGCCAAATTCCCCAAAAATGCAAGTTTCCTTTAAGGAGGTTCTAAGTAGAGCTTCAAAATGCAATAAAAGAAATGGGAGTGATACCAAAAAAATACATTTTACATAAGCAATTTATTGCAAACTGTCATTACATTAAAATAGGCTGTTCATCATCTGACCATAGCTAAAAAAAAAAAAAGAAACCCCCAAAAATATAAATTAAATGTTCAAAAAAGGTGTCAGTAATGCTGTGCCATTTTTTGTTAATCACCTCATAAATTTGCTGCATGCTTGATGCCAGTGTTTCCGGGAGGCTAGCGGGAATGTTGCTCCAGGTGGTGAAGGTGGCTTCACAGAGGGCATCCACTGTAATCTGGAACCGATGTCCATTTTTGTAAATTTCCCCAAATGTTCTCAGTTGGATTGAGGTCAGGGGAACACGCAGGATGATTCCAAAAGGGTGAGCTTATTCCTCTGGAAAAAGTCCTTTGTCAGGCAGGCATTGTGAACTGCAGCATTGTCCTGTTGAAAAACCCAGTCATTACCACGCAGACGAGGGCCTTCACTCATGAGAGATTCCCACCTGCGATGTGGGAAACATCTCAGGTGGGATGTCCTTGTCATGCCAGTAACGTTGGAAGCCATCAGGACCATCAAGGTTACATTTTTTCTCATCAGAGAATAAAACTTTCTTCCCCTTTTCAATATCCCATGTTTGGTGCTGTCGTGCATATTACAAACAGGCAATTTTGTGGCGTTGAATTATTGGACCGTGTTCAAAGAGAAAAAGCTTTTTTGCCTTTGACATCAAGAGATCATGAATACCTGACAGAAAATTACATTGAATTTTTGCAAATATTTTGGCTTTTACCGGCTGTGATCTTAAGCTTTTGATGTTTTTGTCTCACTCCCATTTCTTCTTTTTGCATTTTGAAGCTCTACTTAGAACCTCCTTAAGATTCAACAGTACAAAATTTAACTTCTTACAATTTTTGAACTGGTCTGGTTTTGAACGGGAGTTTGTATATTAAATATATAGTGTATTAAGTAGGGGCGTTGCGAGATCTTGTCATAAAACGTGACGAGATTTACTGTTTGGAGAAAAGCTGTATTGTGAGAACAACAATATGTAACAATATGTAGTATGTTGATTTTATTATAATTTGTTTTATTATAACTATCAAAGGACAGCTGGACAGCCCAGACATAAATAGACAAAAACAAGTAGACAAGAGAAAAACAGTGAGCTGTATTATTTGTATTGTTATTATTATTTGATTATTATTATATATTAGCATAACAGTGGTTTATTTGCTCTCAAAAATGTTGACAATAATACATTTGAGCATCAGTTTGTGGGACAATAAACATTTCAAAATGCACCTGCATTGTTTTTTGACTCAGTTACATTAAAAAGTTTGTCCAGTCATATTTTTTTCATTCTACTTTTCTTAAAATTAATGTTAAGATCTCATCTAGCCTCGTGGACCCAATCTCATGCATCATCTCGTCTTGTGAGTTAGGTGTCTCATGACACTCGTAGTATTAAGGGTCAGACGATGTAATATTTAATTTAGATCTGATCCAGATTGCACATTTGGAAGCAATTTAAATGGAATAGAATGGATCATGAAATTAACATTCATCACTTAACATCAAAACCTAACCATTCCACTGATGACACTTATATGCTTCCAGTGGCTGAGAGGAAAGGAGCTTACATGCCGTTATTTAATGGAGACTCCTACCTGGAGTTGAAGGGTCTGCATCTTTACGGCCATGATCTACGGTAATTCACCAACTCATGTCAACAAGCCACTGTAGTTCCAAGTAAAAGTACCTGTTTGACCTCTGCATCTATTTTTTTTTGTCTGTAGCCAAAAAGTCAGCATGACTGTGGTTCTCATGGCCAACAACTCCAACGGTATGATCTTCTACAATGGGCAGAAATCAGACGGAAAAGGAGACTTCATCTCGTTGTCACTCAATGAAGGCTTCCTTGAGTTCCGCTACGACCTGGGCAAAGGGCCTGCAACCATCAGGTTAGCAGTTGGAGTGTTTGCGAGTTTTCTTTTTGTAAATGTCACTTGTCGATTTTGCCCATATAACACTGACAGGAGCAAAGGAAATTGGAGGTTAATAGCAATGCAATTACACAATAGATTATAGTGGCGCAGAGTTGCAGTAAATACAGCAAGTGTTGTTTTTGCACCACACATACCATTTGAAAATGTGTCTAAACACACATTTTACACATTTTCTTGGGAAACCCGAGGATTATGTTGAATTGTTTTGCATGTTTAGTTTTTTTGTATTTTATTTAGCCGGGCCTGTGCCAAGGGGTTTTTGTTTGTTATCACACCTTTTTCACATGTTTCTGGGAAACCTGATGATTATTTCTTATTTATTTTATTTTATTTCTTTAGGTTTTTGTTTTCTTGTATTTATCAGGTCTGTGTCACAGTGTTTTTCTTTTTGTTACCACACATTTTTCACTCGTTTCCTAATTCCTAATTAGGTTGGGATACCTAATATTGTAGATATCTTTTATATATGGTGCTACCTCCTGCTCTGTTGAGTGCAGACATGTCTCTGCTTGTTCCTGCTTTCTTCTTCTGCGTACTGCTTTATTTGCTTTTAAATCATTCTACTTTTTTTCCACAAGTCTTAGATATGATTTTGATTCTTTTCTATTAAATGAACCAAGACTTTTTGAATACTTTTTATAGTTTTTACAATATCTGATGAGCCAGCAACTTTAACCTTCTCAACATCCCGGAGGAGTAATTTAACCAAAGTCTCCCTGTGAAAGCTGTCGGATATATGGGCAAGAAGTTGGTTCCCTACAAGAAAAGATTTTTGTGTTAGAAGCCAAAAAAGGACTACATGAAATGTTCCCAATGGAATCCAGTGGTATAAAGTAGGAATGCTCCGATCGGCCACCAATCAATATTGGCCGATTTTTGTAAAAAAAAAAAAAAAAAAAAAAAAAAAAAACGTGAACGGCGTATGCCAATACATGCCTTTCAAAGCCGGTCACAAAAAACGATCATCGTGCGGTGGCAGATCCTACATGTCTGCTGTGTCACGTAAGGTTGCAAACCAAATTACGTGTCTCGTATTGAGCTTGACACAGGCTACGCCAACTATTCTTGCATGATTGTTTACACGTTTTGCCTCGCTGTCACTGGCTGTACTCCAGCCAGTGTTGGTGCATTTGGGTCCTTCCAAGCGCGATATAGCTAGACTTGTCCACGTAGCTTCCGGTCGTCTTACTCCAAATGTGACTTTTTACCACAGTGACATTTTGTTTTTCAAACAAACAAGCAATGTGATTAGTTTGGAACTCGTGTTTGTCCTACGGGGAAGCCTCAAGTGGATATCATGTTCATGGAGTACGTACTAACCTTTTCAAGTGTCACTGAACAATTTCACTCTCTTGTTGTCATTATACTAATTGTGTCTTGTCCTCAAAACACAATTTGTGTGTGTTTTTTTAATGAACATAAACACACAGTGTGTCCAGCCGTATGATGGTGATACTACGACAGGGGTCTCCTATCTTGTCAGCTGATTTTAAGTAGCTCAAAGGGTCAAACAATATTTGCTTCAATTCCTCATAGTTTTTTAATTATAACTGTTGAAGACTTTATGCCTTTATATGATGACAAATGACCACAAAATAGCATAAAGACGACAGCCACACTGTTGGAGTGGAGATCTGCTTGGTAAATGAAGTAGCGTACAATTTAAATGTTGCCAGTCATAAATAAAACACAAATAGTTGACAGCTCTGATAGCGATGAAAGTTGGACCTAGAACCTGGACACTGAATTTATTCTCTTTTAAGGTGAGCAGGACAGATTTCTATTTAATAAATATACATATCATTTTATTTTGTTAATTTGTTATCTTGAGCTAAAAAAGAAGTGTTGAACAGTTTATGTCCAATGTATTCGTATTACCCAGAATAAAGCTAACAAACAAACAGATTTTTACCACTGTCAGAGCTAAATGTGACTGTGACAAACAGAGAAAACTAAAATCAGTGTGCATAACAGACACCATGAACTCAGCACAATGCGGCAGATGGATGATGATGCCAAATTCCAAGGTCAAAGATACACTGGTGCTTGGAGAAGGAGCCATATCTAATATAAACATAAATAGAATAGCTACTTGCAGCTATCCAAGTGCCACTGTCTGACATCACGAAACTGCTACCTGAGGAACTAGCAAAACGGCAAATGGTGAAACAGCTGATTTTGCACATGGGTGCAGTGGATGGCAAACAGAGACAGTCTGAAACCTTAAAAAAAGTTTTTAAAAAACACTTGATAAGTGACAGTACCAACGTCCATCTGTGGACCTTCCCAAACATCGACAGGAGGATGAACAAATTTAGCCGACAGCTTCAGTTGAACACATGGCTGTCCATAGTCTGTGAGTCCAGAGGACTGCATTTCATTGATAATTTTTATCTCTTCTGCAAAGAGAGGATTTGTTTAAAGGAAAAGGCCCACACCTGAACAGAGCTGGAGTGAGACGATTAATGGATAACTTCCTCCACACTTTGAATCATCATAGGATATAGGCCTGGACTGGATCCTGTGTTGCCACCGAGAGAAGAGAAGAGGAGCGAGAGAAGAACTTCTGCCTTGCCACCTAAGGTCCCAGCAAAGGAGTGTGCCCACAGCAAAGGGCACACTCTTGATTTGATCATTACTAAGAGCGTTGCTATTTCAGATGTGAATGTTGTGGATGTTGTGTTATCTGATCATTATTGTGTTTTCTTTGACCTCTCTATTGCACCCAAACAAGAAGTTGGGTCTGCATTTTCAGGGAAGACTCATAAATGAAAACACAGGGACACATTTTATAGAAAGGATTAGGTTTTGAAAACACCCTGGGTTCTAAAGTTGATAATCTGTTGAGCTCTTACACTTCAAATGTTGTATATGTTTTGAATACCATTTCTCCTGTCAAATTTAGAATGGTTAAAAGTAGGCAAAAAGCACCTTGGGGTAAAGAAGAGTCGGTCAGGGCACAGAAAATGGAGTGCCAGAGAGCCAAATGGAAATGGCACAAGTCAAAGCTCCAGGTTTGTTATGAGGTTTACAAAGAAAAGATATGTGTATTCAACCAGAGTTTGCCTCAGACAAGGTAGAGTTGTTTTTCTAAAATCATCACAAACTGTAGTAATAACTCTCATGTACAGATAAACAAACCCACCTGTTTCAGTGCCCTGAGAACTAATTTGTACAGCGAAGTGCAATGAATTTGAAATATTCTTTCATGACAAAGTTCAATACATTAAAAATGCAATCCTTTCCACAACACAAATAACTACCCTGCAGGCAGATAGACACCTGGAGCTGACACATTTCACACCTGTCACTGACAAAACATTCAAAGAGAGTATCTGTAGTTTGAGTCCATTGATGTGCTCCCTTGATGACTTACCCACTAGATTTCTAAAATATGTGCTGAGCAGTTTGCTACCACAACTTGCTCATCTAGTTAACATCTCACTTCAGACTGGAACATTTCCAAAGGCCTTGCTGCTGTAATTAAGCCTCTTTTAAAGAAGAGCAGTCTTGGTGCTACAGTACTGAACAACTATTGGCCCATATCAAACCTGCCATTCTTGGGAAAAGTCTGAGAAAAAGTTGTACACCAACAGCTTACTGACTTTCTCCTGTCTAACAATGTGTTTGATAGTTTCCAATCAGACTTTAGGCCTCACCACAGCACTGGGACAGTTCTGCTCAAGATGACAAATGGTATCCGTCTCAGTTTTCATTCTGCTAGACCTGAGCACTGCATTTGACACAGTTGACCATGTGATTTTATTGCAGCGGTTAGAAAGCTGGGTTGGAATCTCTGGTACTCCTCTAAACTGATTTAAGTTCTATTTCAAGGACAGGAAGTACTTTGTTGGAATTGGAAATTGTATCTTAGACCAAATGGCTATGACCTGTGGGGTTCCCCAGGGGTCAATCCTGGGACCCCTGTTGTTCAATCCGTACATGCTTCCAATAAGCCAGCTAATATGCAGTGCCCTATCACCACTATGCAGATGACACTCAGGTCTACGTGTCACTGATGGCACGTGAACATGATCCTATAGATTTACTTGGTCGCTGCATCAAAGAGGTCGCTGTGTGGATGCAAAACAATTTTCTCCGGCCAAACTCAGACAAAACTGAAGTCACTGGCGTGTGGCCCACAGAAACAAAGAGGAAGTGTCATCAGTCACCTTGAAACTTTCTCTAAAGCCTAATCATCAGGTTAGAAATCCAGTGGTAATAATGGACTCAGACTTGAACCTTATCAGCCTCACGAAATCAACATCAACAGCTTTTTACCACCTGAAAAATATTACCAAAATCAAAGGAACGGTGTCTAAACCAGATTTAGAGAGACTAATTCACGCATTTGTCTCCAGCAGACTCGACTACTCTAATGGCCTTCTCACTGGGCTCTCTAAACAAGCTGTAAAACAGCTGCAGTACATCCAAAATCCTGCTGCTCAAGTCATGACTAGAACCAGGAAATACGACCATATTAGTCCAGTGCTCAGGTCTCTACACTGGCTTCTTCTCCCTCAGAGGATAGACTTTAAAACAGCAATGCTTGTGTCCAAGCCTTTTCATGGTCTTCATGGTCAAAGTACATCTCTGATGTACCATATGAATCATCTCTGGCTCTGAGAAGCTCAGGGAGTGGTCTCCTGCGAGTGCCCAGAGTCAGGACCAAACACAGTGAGGCTGCATTTTAGTTTTATTCTGTTAGAATCTGAAACAGTCTTCCAGAAGATGTGAGACAGCCTCAACTTCGACAATGTTCAAATCGAGGCTGAAAACACTTGTATTTAGCTGTGCATATGACAACTTAAAGTATTTTATCTGCACAAATGATTTTATGTGTTATGGAATGATTAAATTAAATGTTTTGAGAATTATTTTAAAGAGGACCTATTATGCTTTTCCTCTTTTCTGACCTATAAATGTTGTTACAATGTTGTATTCACGTGTTAAAAGATGCCAACGCGTCAGATAATGAGGTTTGCGCATTTGGAAGTGATAGTGAAAGAAGTTTTACACCTACAGTAGTTCCACTAACATCAACGCAACCCGGACTTCCTTAAATGGGCATGCCCAGTTACACGCTGTAGGCCTGCCCTTCCCCCGCTCTGCTTCGCTCTGTTGTCGAAGATATTACCGTGTTAGCACGTTGAGCAATGGGCAATGGCTCCCAGGAAATGTTTGTCCGGCTGGGCCAAAACGAAGCCAAACTGTTGCTGAAGTCCAACACCTTTCCAATGTTGCTTGGTCGTGTTGAAGAGTCAGAAGAGCAAGCTGTAAGTAACAATTTACCAGTGTCCCAACTGTGTTAATTTTGTGTAAGTAATCGGACAATAAACATATGGCTGTATGTTAAAAGCAGACATTTTAAAAAGATGAATCACCGTTTACTATCAACTCCTGTACGGGCGAAATTAGAAAGTAGGGTTCGGCAGCTTTCTGGAAGTCCTCTGGAGCGCTTGGGAGTGTGACCAATCACAACGGAGTGGGCTCGACGGGAGGTGTACCTGAAGGAGAGCCGGGGATGGAGTGAATTACACAGACCATTGTGGCGGGAAGCAGGAAACCCAAGGAAACACTGCAGGAAGAGGCGCAGAGTGTGGAAGATCTAGAAAGTTTTCTGTGCGGGTTATTGTGTGGAGCTGCTCTATAGGAGTCCAGAACTCAATACAAAGGCCCGAAAATGTCTATAATAAGGCTGAATCCCAATTCTACCCCTTAGCCCTGCCTCTTCGTCTTACCCCTTGTCTTACCCCTTTCTCTACCCCTTAAAACCTTGGGCCAAGGGGAAGAAGCCACTAAGAAATGGGACACCACTTGATTCTTATTACGTCATCACCCTTCACCGCTTGCTGGCTGTGACATAGGCAGATGAGATAATTAAATGGTTTATAATAAATGTTTCCTTCCATAAAGTAAGGTGCATACATGTCTACATTATTTCAGTGTTATATAGCCAACCTCACAACACATTTTTTTTAAATACAAGGCACACATTTGTACAAACTGTGACATTTATTGCAAAACAACAAACAATTGTAATTGTACAATAACAGCTTAACCCTCGGTTTAAGGAGGATTGGGACACCACTTGATTATTGTGAACGCGCAAAACCGAGGGGTAAGTGGTAAGACGAGGGATAAGGGGATTCAGCCTAAGTCTCCTTTAATGATATTTGCCTTCTTTTCTGTAAAGCGTAGGTTCCCAAAGTAGGGTACCAATTGTCAGTAAGGGGTTTAAAGGGGTATTATTTTGTTATTACATTGTTCACGTAATAACAAAATAATAATAATAATAAAAATAATAATGAAAAACAATTAGCACCTAACGCTCACAATTACGAGTGCACCTGAATGCCTCACACACAGTAAGAGCGCACAGTAAGAGCAGAAAGAAGCAAGCAAACAGCATGAAGTTGTTCATTGCTCTGTGTGAGTTATATGAACAAATAAATAAGTTTGATGATTATGCTGTGCATAAAGAGTGTTTAATCTTGAAGATTTCATTTAAATTGGTGTTCCAATGCCCGCGCTGCGAAAACCTGTCGATGTACAGTATATGGGTTTCAGGATGAGTGAGTGGGGATTCCCCGAAAATGAAATCATTGGTTGTATGTACTGTATTTTTGTACTTGATATTATATATTTAGTTTTTTTTTTTTTTCATAAACATGTGTTCAACCTTGATTTCCAGGATCCTAACATATTTCCTTGTCTTTCCCTTTCTAAAATATCTAGTTATTGTTTGTTTCTCACTGGCTGATGTTTGTCAATTATGTAGGAGTAAAGAACGTATCCAGCTGAACGTGTGGAACACCATCAACTTGGAGCGTTCCAACCGCAAAGGAGAGATCATGGTGAACAAGAAGGATGCTATGCGAGGAGAGGCGCCGGTAAGTGTACCATATACCAACATTCCTGCAAATGTAATGTCCTGCTATTAGCATGCTGTGCTATTAGTGGGTCTGTACAGTTTATGTGCTCTATGCTTTGCCATCCTGTTTTTGGTCCATCATCTACTGCTACCTATCACATCATTGCAACAAATGATCAGTCAGTACATTTACATCATGTGACTTAACCTTTCTCTTTGTGCCGGTTTACATGAGCATGATGTCATGTGATTTAGTTTGCCCACTTCTGCAACACTAGGTGGTGATATGTCCTCTTGCAGCTTGTTTATCGGTTGCGCTTTATGTCGTATCAAAGCCAAATAGTTGAGAGTAGCTAGTAGCAAAAGCTAGGTCACAATTTCACATTTTCCAGAATTCCATGTATTTGAACATCTCCTCAAGATTGTTGCCTGGGTTACCAACGTAACATTGTTTTTCTGTTTTGATACAAACGCATAAAAGCTTTTGGGGGGGGGGAGTCTGTGTTATCCTTGCATTCAAGCAAGCACAACATCATGCATTGTCTCCAGCAACATATCATGCAACGTCCTAAGCAGCATCTTGATCACTTTCCAGCTGACAACAAAGCGCGCCTATACACATGTTAAGCATGTGACACAATGTCATGTAATGCCACAATCTTGATCATGTGACCCCAGCAGAGCGCTCCCATTTTCTTGTTTTGGACAACAAAACACTATTATATATTGATTGTAGCTTTTCAAAAACCATGACAAAAACAAAAGTGCTGTTTTTGCTTGATCATTCATGGTCAAGAGACTCCAAGTTTTCTGAGAAACTGTCCTATGCAAGCAGTATATCATGCAATGTCTCCAGCATGCAATGTCCTAGGCGGCATGTCATGCCATGTCTTGACTATTGTGTGCTTGTAGAAAGTAATTATGTAACACCACAGTTTTGATGACATGATGCCAGCGTAGCGCTTCTATTTATTTGCAGATTTTGCCACATTTTGGCAAACAAAATGTTATTTTCAGGTTGACGCTAGTTTTCAGAGAAATTGTCTTATGCAAGCAGCATATCTTGCCGTGTCTTAAGCAGCACATGCATATGTACATGTCGACCGTTGGATGCTGCAGTTTTGATCATGCGATGCCTGCGTAGTGCTTCTATAAGTTTGCATATGCATAACATGCAGTGGCTTAAGCAGCATACTTGCCACCTCTTGCCTATTTTCCACACAACAACAAAGCAATGCAATGCAATGTCAGCCAAGCAGTCATATAATGCCACGGTTTGATCATGTGACTCCAGCAGAGCACTCCTATTTTTTGTCAGATTTTTGGGCAGCAACAAGTCCTAACTTTATAAAAAATGCGCCTGTCGCTACTTGCGATAAAACCAAACTTCACCGGCCCATTTCCGTCAATTATAGTCAATTTTGTCTTCCGGGTACAAACTGGTTGAGACAGAAGGATGTACGCTAAATTCCATTTTCAGTCTAGGAACATTTGAATGTATTAATCCGACTTTTATAAATTGGTATATATGAGTATTTTAAAAGTGAGAGGTAGAGGTAGATTTCAAGGGGCATGTTTTTCCTGTAATCTGCCTTTCATTTGTCTGAAACATGTAATCTGGACACCCGGCAATAAAAAATGCTTGAGGAGCACACCGTGGTGCACCTTTATCAAGTCAGATAGACGAACGGAGGTGGATAGTGGCGTCGTTAAACTGCTTTAGGCCCGGCAAGCAAGTGCATCCTTCCTGATGAAAGTGAGCTTTTTACGCCCGATAAGGCCTCCGTGAGCCGCCCAATTACATTAAACGCTGTCATTTGCGTTTATGAACATGCGCTCTGTTAACTCCCATCATTTTCTCTCGCAAGCATTTATTTATTCTCGCGATTAAGACACTGCCCCCCAATCACCATCACCACCTTCTTTCATCAGCCATATGGTAATTGTGTCCTACACCGGCAATAGAAGTAGAAAATGTTATTAAAATGGGGGAGAAGAAAGCAAAGATGAGGGTTGGAGGATGGTGATGGTCTATTGGGACTATAAGGGATGAGCTGAGGCTAGTTAGTTTACACACACAAACATGGGCTGTATACTCTATACTGTATAGATGAGATAATTCGCATGCTTGGGAGTGTTCATCATATCAGGGGCAGCTCGAACAGGCAGCATGATGAAGCATGTGCTTAGAAAGGTGCAGATAGTGTCACTTGTTGAGGGACACTTTCCCCAATGACACCTCTTCTTCTAGCATGGTCTTCTCAAAAGCTTATGTGCATGCACAGTATTTATACGCTCTATCATACTAATCTCACTCATGCATGCTGGCACTGCTGCATGCGTCATATTCTCGAAGCTGAGGCTTTGTCCACACTTACCTTGTTTGTTGTTTTTGTTTTGAATTCAAATGGATTTTCTATTCACAGAAATTGCATTAAAATAATCTCTTCACATGAAACAAGAAGACTCAAGAGTGTAATAGATGGCACTATAAGACATTACCATTGGGCCTTTTTATTATGATAAACAGAAGTTGGAAGAAAATCATGGAAAAGACAGTCAAAAGAATTGAATTGGAGGGGAAAGGCAATGGCTGTTTTTATTGAAATAGTTTCCTTTTATTTAAGGAGAAGAAAGTATTTGGTGTTTATTATTAAACATAAGGCATTTATTACAGAGTAGGTTTTTAATTTGTAGAAGCGCATTTTTATAACATTTAATAATTAGACTGTTAGAATGATTTTTATAATAATGTTTTATAATGTTATATACAATCTTACATTTGTATGCAACTTAATAATGACACAAAATAAAAATATCTGTAATAGATAATTATTACAAGTAGTAGTAGTAGTATTTATTATTATTATTATTAGTAGTAGTAGTAGTAGTAGTAGTAGTAGTAGCAGTATTATTATTATTATTATTATTATTATTATGATTATTATTATTATTGTAAATCCTCACTAACACCAAAATGCATTATTCCATGTTAAAGAAAGCAATTATTTAGAATAACATTAATTTGAAAAAGTATCATGAAATTACATTCTAATAATAAACTTTAATATATTTTTAAATCAACACTGACATTTAATTACAGTGTCTGTAATACGTTGCTTTTTAATTGTAACTTATTGCTAACACCTAAAAAGTGCTCATTCTTTTATGTGATAAAAATGTATGTATTTATGGATTTAACGTTTTTATTTTATATTATTACATAATTTTTGGGGGGTAGTTGTTTTTGGTTTGTTTTTTACAAAGGAATAACAATAATTAATTGAATATTTTTTATTTCATTGTTCTTTTGTTGTTAATCAACCCTTAATTTTAATAATTCTTTTTTTTTTTTTTTTCCGGGTCGGCGTTAAAATGTTTCACAGCTGTTTTGTACATCTTCACGTTCTCTTTGGACTCCTCCACCGTCAGCTTTACAGATGCCACGTCTGCTCTGCCGGCATATATTTAATATCCGGTATTTATTTATTTAAGTATACGATAAATTACAGCAGGAGCCACTATTGAAAAAATATTTGATGAAATATGTATGCACAGATAGTGGAATTGCAAAAAAAAACCCCACATACAACTACTTGAAATGTCTTCAAAAATACTTGAGATTTCTAAAAAAGCCAAACTTTTAAAAAAGTGTAAAAAAAATAGTATAGTTTCTATGAAGACAAACGACCAAACTGCATAGAAAATGTTTTTTCAATAAACGGCCTTTGTGTGGAAATTGCCTGAGTCTTCTGAGCGGATGCGTGAAGATGCTCGCTGTGTGCATGTTCTGCAGGCTTCGGCATGCCTCACCGTGCACCCTTACCGGTCTTGTATTAACGCTCTTCCTCCCTATTCTTTGTGTGTTCTTTCTCTATGATGTGCTGTCTGGAAATAAGAAATCACGCAAGGTAATGAGACACCTTCGCTTCACTTTGAGACGTTTCACACAGTGTGTCCTCTCACTTCCATCTAAAAAAGCACACAACTTCTGCAGAGTGGTGGGCCAAATTTGTCACTTCATAAAGACACTTGAAGAGAACACGTTTTGGCTTTCACCTCAGTCCGTCTGCTGTGGGGGCGGGACGGGGTGTGAAGGTGGGAGGGAAGGTGGCCATCTTTGTGACATCCATTGTTTTTAAGCGGCAACCACAACGTCTCCATTAGCATCCCGCGTAGGTGGGGATATCATGCGCAGCTGCCACGTTGTTCTTTTCGTCATCACCAAGTCCACTCGCTTCTTCACCCACTCGAATATCAGCAAGCTAGAATCACTCCTCCCTCGCCGAGTGCTGAGCTAAGAAAACAAGTATAGTACAAGTAAAGTATCTTTGACCAGCATTTTTTCCGTTGGTCCTTAAAATCATTAGTGTTCCTGTCATATAGAGCATCTTTGACTTATGCAGCTGTCGGAAAACAGTTAAAAAAAAAAATTTAAAGGTTTTTCTAGCTCCTTGACCCACTCAGCACACAAGAATCACTCCTCACCGAGTGCAAGAGCCAAGAAAACAAACAACATCTAACACCTTTTTATTGTTCACGGTCGTGTTACACAGAACAATGCATGGGAGTATCACTTTCTAGAAAACTGCAACAGAACGTGACAACTTGTTTTTGCTGCAAAGTAATAGTAATAAAAAACATATGATTCTTCTTCAGCACACACCAACACTGAGCATTCGTGCTTCGGCCCATGTGCTTGTGACATCACTTCCATTCTGCTGTACTACTGCAATTTCAATGACTTTGTGGATTATTTCCGGTCGTCTTCGGAATCGCTCTGATTAGTTCTATTATTAAAAGATTTGCAGCGATCGCATTAATGAAATCACACGTCTTCACTGCGCACACAAATGTAGTCGTGGGTGAGCAAGCACGCTAAGTGTTTTGACTTTTGGAGAATTTTCAGTCTTTGTATTCACTTCTATTATGAAATATGACTGTTGTCATTAAGAACCTGCGAGGAGCGATTGCTCTATGACTCAGCGACGTTGCACTTGTGTGTGCATGTAATCATGCCGCGCTCTGGCCCACCTCTTCCAATCGTGCATAAGGAGGGAAAAAGTGTGGCAGAATCTGGGTGTGAAGTGGGCCCAGGTACAGGACAATTGGCCGAGTGTGCACCCTAATACTTTATATGTGATTCTATATAGTAGAATAGACAAGCAAATATTGCTGTATATAATATGTATACAATATAATATAACTGCCATGTTATTGAGAGGCGGGCCAAGCAGGAGCCTAGTAAAATTTGGTGTGGATTCTGGGTGTCTTTTAATTTCCTTTATGTGAGATATTATACAGTCATGTGATAAAAATTAGGACACCTCATGATAGTGACTAATGAACAAGTCTTCATGGGCAATTCAGATTGTTTGGCCTTGGCGGAGGTCCACTATCTACTCGCCACTGTTCATCTTTATTTAAGAGATATCTCAGGACGATTACATTTTTAATGCTTTCCATCTAGAAGATAATTGACCACTCTCTCAGCAGACATAGAAATTAATTATGTTACATTACATTAATTACATTACTACATGGTCACAGCATGTATATAAAAACAAATATATAAAAAGCTGTTTTTATATATTTAGAACACAGAAAAGAGAAAGACATGTGTGCTCATGTGTCACATAAGGATTGTGGATGATGGGCACAGTTCCAAAAAAAGTGCAGTTTTCCTTTAAAAACAGCACAGCAGTCCTGTCATGCAAAGGATCTTTGGCTAGCGTTTTTGCATTAGGTCCTTATAAAGGTCCTGCTCCTGTCATATACAGTGGCAGAAATAAGTATTTGCATGTGTGCGTGTGTGCATGTGTGCGCGTGTGTGTGTGTGTGTGTGTGAATCAACACAGAATGCAAACAGAATGTTAAAGAAATCCAGAATAAAATATTAAATATAGGTTATCCATTAATTTGTATTTGATTGAGGGAAATAAGTATTTGATCCCCTACCAACCGGCAAGCATTCTGCCCCCCACAGACTGGTTATGTGCCCATCAAATGGTAAATGATCTTTCACTTGTATAGCGCTTTTCCACCTCCAAGGCACTCAAAGCGTTTTGACACTGTTAGCACATTTACCTGCTGATGACGCAGCATCAGGAGCATCTTCAGTCTCTTGCCCAAGGATACTTCGACATGATCGTAAGAGGACGGAGGATCAAACCTGCAACCTTCAGGTTGGGAGACGACCACTCTACCACTTAGCCATGCCGCCCCCATCGAGCACACAAATTAGTCCTGTCTGTTTCACAAAGTACTCCTAATCTCAACTCATTATGTAATTATAAAATTCAGCTCTTTGGCATCATTTGGAATCCATTTGTTTGTAGGCAGAGATGCTGAATATCAGCCCAACAACACCATCCCTCTTAAACATGGAGGTGGAAACATTCTGCTTTGGCGCTGTTTCTCTGTTAAGGGTGCAGGAAGTCGTCACTGCTTTGAGGGGCTGATAAATAGGGCCATGTCCAATAGAATCTTAGATGAGAACATCCTGGTCTCAGCCAGAACTATGAAGATGGGTGGTGGATGGGTCTTGCAGCATTACGATGACCCAAAACATATGGCCAACGCAGCAAAGGAGTGGCTCAGAAATAAGCACGTTAGGATTCCAAAGTGGCCTAGCCAATCTCCGGACCTTAATCCCATTCAAAATCTATGGAAGGAGCTGAAACTTCGAGTTGCCAAGTGACAGCCTCAAAGCCGTCCTGATTTGGAGAGAAACTATAAAAAGAAGTGGACTAACATTTCTACGGCAGCAAACATCTAACCTTTGTACTTGCCAACAAGTGTTACTCCAGTAGTATTAACTCTAAGTACTAAGTTATATTTTGCTTGGGGATCAAATACCGATTTAATTCAATCAACTACAAATTCATTAAGCACCTTTATTTCATGTTTTTTTGCTTTTATTTAAATGTTAAGTTATGACAGAGCCTTGCATTGACATAAAATAAGAACAACAGTGAAAAAAGACGCCCGGCCCCCCAGAACAACTGAACTGAATAGCGCTACCATAAACCATCAGTAAAGAACTGCAAAGTTGTTGCTGTTCTGTCTCATCAGAACCTCCACGTGGACCTGAACTTGAAGGAGTCTCTCTTTGTTGGTGGAGCTCCCGACTACAGCCGACTGGCAAGAAGCGCAGCGCTCACAGAAGGCTTCATAGGAACCATCCAAAAGGTACGTTTGACCCTGGAACAGACTAATTCAATTCCCAGCCATTTCCCACTTTGTAATGGCTTTATGGAGCAAAATGAGCAGTTATTTTGAGCAGCCCAGCTGTCAGTGTGTCCACCCTCCTATTAGTGTTTTTCCATTGGGATTAGCATGCACTAATATTAGAATGCTCATTTTCAAGTCCCTTCCTTTTGCATTTTCTCAGATCTTTTCTTGACAGCTTTCCAGTATTTTTTCCCCTTCACTTTCCAGTTCATCTCCAAGCCAAGTGACAAAAATAGCCCTGCAGAACAAAGGCAGGATGTTAGCGATTGCATAAACTTGTCATTAGTTTTCTTCTACAAATTTCGCCTTGACACCCTGGAGGACAATCACAATGCTAAATGTGGTGTTTGTCTTACGTGGGCCACCGGAGAGATGTTAATTATGCAGGAGAGGCATTCATCTTTCTCCATCTCATACGATGCCTTCAACATACATTTCCTGTTACATATTATATACATTATTCTGTATGTACTGCAATACAGAGGTGTCAATTTCTCTTGCTTTTTTTAGTTTTCTTGTTTAATTGTATTTTTAGAATACGGGGACGGCCACACTTTAGACACCCCTGTTATATACAAGTGAAAGTGTTTGCCCCTTTCCTGATTTCTTATTTTTTTGCATATTTGTGACACTTAAATGTTTCAGATCATCAAACAAATTTAAATATTTGTCAATCACAACACAACTGAACACAAAATGCAGTTTTTAAATGAAACTTTTCATTATTAAAGGGATAGTTCGGATTTTTTGACATGAAGTTGTATGACATTAGCAGTGTGGTACCTCAACTGACACTTACACCGCCCTCTGTCCCGTGCGGCGAGTTCTGGTCGGATTTCGGTGATGAGGAACATAGTTCTGGTTAGTTCTGGTAGGGCCACTTAAGTAAAGAATCTGGCTTCTCAAAGCAATATGCGTTCAAAACAGTGATACATTTGCATCACAAAAATGCCGCCTCGAAAAAAATCAGACCTCACAATCTCTCGGCATTACTTTCTCTACCGTCGTATCACTGCACGTCCATTGTTGTGTATGTGTTCCACAGTGTTTAGATGCGCGGATGCAATGCAAGACTCTCTGTGGTCTTCATCCCTTGTGGAACACATACACAACAATGAATGGGCAGTGGTGCGACTGGAGACAAATAACGCAGAGCGATTGTGTGGTCTGATTTTTTCGAGGAGGCATTTTTGTGATGCAAATGTGTTACTCTTTTGAGTGGGGGGTAAGTCACGGTTGATGCACTACACTGCTGATGGGAATGTCATACAACTTCATGTAAAAAAATCCAAACTGTTGCTTTAAGAGAGCACACCCTGTTAAAACAGAACTGAGATTAATCCATCAGTCTGGAGGGGGCAATCACTTTTTCACACAGGGTCATGTAGAGTTGGATTTTTTTCTCTCCATTAATAATACAAATATTTATTTAAAAACTGCATTTTGTGTTCAGTTGTGTTGTCACTCACTTAATATTTAAATTTGTCTGATGATCTGAAATATTTAAGTGTGACAAACAAAATAAGAAATCAGGAAGGGGTATATTGGGGGTATAGGGGTATTTCACTGTATATATTCTAATACAGGAACTATGTATTAATGTGGCATATCTGCAAATGTACAACATGAATCTGACCTTTTATACACTGTATGTATCAACTTATAGGATGCAACCTATGGTGTCATATAGAGGATCTTTGACAAGTGTTTTTGCAGTAGGTTCTGAAAAATAGCAGAGCGCTGCTGTCATAGAGAAGATCTTTGACGAGCGGTTTTGCCAGTATGTTCTGAAAAATAGCAGAATGCTACTGTCATATAGAAAATCTTTGACTCAAGTTTTTGCAGTAGGTCCTTACTAACAGCAGTGCACTGTTGTCGTATGGAGGATCTTCGGTTAACCTGTTACCGGTCGGTTTAAAAATAGCAAGATCCTACTGTCCTATAAAGGATCTTTGACTAGCATTTTCCTGTCGGTTCTTAAAATAGCACAGCACTCCTGTCATTTAGAGCAGTAGTTCTCAACTGGTTGGGCTGTGAGACTAACCATCACCCCTTAGCAACTAGCGCAGATGTAAATTGCGGATTTTTTTAACTCAAACTTCTCAAATGTCTTACATTTAAAGAAACTATTTTCAATGGTTACGTGGCTGCCTCGGCACGGACCTTGTGGCGGTGTAGCAAGTGAATAGCATAGACAATAACGCATGGACACAGAGCCATTACATTATTCCATAACCCACTTTGGGGTCACAACCAACCAGTTGAGGATTTCTGATTTAGAGGATTTTTGACTTGTTTTTTTTTACTTGAAAGGAAAAATAAGTAGTAAGTGCAAGAGTGATTAGAGATAGCATTTGTTTGTCTATATGTGCCCTGCGATTGGCTGGCGACCAGTCCAGGGTGTACCCCGCCTGTTGCCCGAAGTCAGCTGGGATAGGCTCCAGCATGCCCCCGCGACCCTAATGAGGATGAAGCGGTATAGAAAATGGATGGATGGATGGATTGTATGTACTGTATGTACACAGTGGTTCAGGACTCTTCTTCCTTGTACTTACTGTATTAAACATCAACTGCTTGTACTGTTTGTTAAAATGGCTCATTTTAGTCCATTGTTTGAATTCTTTGGTTAATCTGTGTCATAATTTGATTCCACATACTGATATGCTAAATGTTTTTAGTGTTGTTCGTACATACTAATGCTTTAAGTTTAATTTTTCCCTAACGTGATATTTGTCCTCTCTTGGTGAGAAGAATTGTATAACCTTTTGAGTTAGCAGGTTATTGTTTGTTTTATGCAGAATTTTAGCTGTTTGAAGGTTTACCATATCAGCAAATTTTAATCACTGTTATTTTAAGAATAAAGGGTTTGTATGTTCTCTATGAACCGAATTATGGATTATCCTAACTAATCTTTTTGTAGTACTTTTATTGTTATTTCCCCATATCTTCACACAATAAGTTAGATATGATAAAACCAGAGAACAATAGAGTATGGAATGATTTTTGTTTCAGAACAATTTTGATTGCAGTATTGCCACTTTATGTTGTCAATGTCTATGTTGTCTATTTGTATTGGCGCATAAATGTCCTTTCTGCTATTACCAAATAGCATTATTTTTAGTTTTACTCAAGTCTGTTTTTATCAAACCACCTTTGGATATAGTCATTCAATCTGTGACTTTATTTATGCGTACTTTCTCCAGAGAAAAATGCAGTAGTATTGTCTGCAAATAGTACTAGCTTTAGGTCTTTTGTGATTTGACAGATTTACAGATGTCATTTATATGGAGGGTGAACAGTTTGGGTCCCAGTATTGACCCCTGGGGTACGCCACACGATACATTTAAACTTGCAAATGTATATTCTCCTAGCTTCACATATTGCTTCCTCTTTGCTAAGTAGCTTTTTACCCAGTTCAAAACTGGCCCTTTGATTCCATACCGTTGTAGTTTGTTACTTAAGATATTGTGTTTAATTGTATCGAATGCCTTTGTCAAATCCATAAATACTGCAGCGGCTCACTCTTCGATCTATAGCGTTGGCATTTTCCTCGGTCATTGCCATCGAAGTTGAAATGCTAGCTCTGTATTTGTATTGGCTGTCTGTGAGTAATTAATTGTTATTTACAAATGTGTCTAGCCTGTTACTGTTACTGAATAGCTTTTCAATGATTTTGGAGAATTGTGGCAATAAAGAAACTGGTCGGTAGTTTGTAAATTGGTGTTTGTTCCGGTTTTGAAGATTGGTACGGCTATTTTCATTTTGTTTGGAAATGTACCTGTCTGAAATGATAAATTACGGATGTACTTCAGCGGTTCTGTGATCTCATTAATTACCTTCTGTATCTTTTCCATCTCAATACCATAACAATCAGTTGATGTTTTTGCTTTACATTTGTTGACAATATCAATTATTTCCTCTTTTGTCACATCAGTGAGGAACATGGAGTTGGGATTCCTGTCTGTACTTTCATTCCTTTCCTCCACTGACAAGGAATATGTAAATATGTCTTCCAGACTGGGTCCAATATTTACGAAGTAGTTATTGAACCTTTCAACTACCTCGTTCATATTATCATTCTTGGCATTTCCATCTTCCAAATATTGAGGGTAATTTGCTCTCTTGGATCCATTCCTGATGATACTTTTTAGAATGCCCCATGTTGCTCTCATCAGAGAGAAAAATATTTAAAAAAAACTGTCTAAATTAGATTTCCACACTGCCTCATATCGGCGATGACTTGTAACCCCACCTCAATAAACATTAACTAATATTATTTGATTGATTATTCTTTGTTTATCAGATCATTTTAATGGGCACGCCCATCCTACGGGAGGAGAATGCCCTGCGCTCCCAAAATATGGCCATGTTCCAGGCACACCCATGTTCCCGGGAGCCCTGCCACAACGGGGGCCGCTGTAACCCACAGTTGGACACCTACGAGTGTGTTTGTCTCAGTGGCTACTCTGGGGGACACTGTCAGAACAGTAAGTATAAGTCACATTTAATATTACATAAAGTAATTTAAAAAAACAAGATAATTACTGTTGTAATGAACTATTAAGACTTATTTACTTAAGTAATATTTTCAAAAATAGTAATTAGGCCTGTCACGATAATCAATAAATCAATTTACCGCACGACAAATAAAAACAAATTCGATCATTTTGCCGGCCTCGATAAATTGACATGTGCATGCGTGTTTGTTGGCAATAGCAAGTCGCTAGCAAGTGTAAACACAGAATGCTGCAAGTGAGTGTCTTGAGGAGTAATAAGCAAGCAGACAAACAAATGAGTGATTCTCCTGAGAGGGGTACCAGCAAATGAGAGTATTCACAGGTGTATCAGGGACAGTGCAGTTACTTCGGGGGTCATGACACACAGACTACAGTGATTTGAAGCCGTAGCCATGTGAAAATATACCGCAAACACATATACGAAACGTGTCGAATACTTTCTTCGTGCCTCTTGTGTATACAACACGATCTGATGTCAATTTCAGCCCGTTTGCACATCGTCATTAAAAGTTTGTGACAAAGACAATTAAACAAATAATACAAAACGGTGGAACTTACATTTCAGCTATTGTGATTATCGAAGTATAACACCTCATTGTGCACCAAACGCATTTTGCATCCAAAACATGGACTTTGACCAAACTCAGATAAAATGTTACACTTCATTAAACGTAAATAGCGTTTTCAACACAATGTTGCTAAAACTCTATCTTTTATTTTATTTATTAATAAAATATATGGTAATAATAAACTCATTCCCTAGCTTAATTGAAATAGTAGTCAAATATTTTTCTGTAACAAATTGTCGTGTTTGTGCCACTGCAAAACTGGAAAATAATACGTTTATATCTGTATGTGTCATAGTGCTTCACATTTGTATACAATTTTCTACCAAATTCTCACAAAAACACGGTCTTCAATGAGTGGAACTGAGCTAAAATGTGCGTAATTCAGTTAAAAATGTGCATAATTGTGTTAAATCAGGCCATAATAAAGCAATATGTAGTAAAATGGTGAAGTGACACCCAACAGGTGACAACGTGTCACTTTTATCACCAACCTGTCCTACAAAAACCGTTCCCGCCTGTGCCATTAACCTTGTCCACATGGCCGCCAGACCCTTTTACGTTAATTGAAAACGTGCACCAGTTATCTCATTGATCCACTAAACAACCCACCCCCTTCCCGTCCATCCTTCCTTTGCAGCCATTTATGAGAAGTCTGCCGGGACTGAGACTGAGGCCATTGCGTTTGACGGGCGGACATTCATCGAGTACCATAACGCTGTCACCAGGAGGTAAGACAGAGTACCAGAGCACCTTTTTAGCTTTTTAGCTCCCTTAATTAGCCAAGTAACCCCCAGTCCCCCATCCCCCTCCCCCTCAGTAAGCTGTGATGATATCATCAGCTAACAAGCTCGAGGGGGACTACCAGTGAGCTAATAGTCCTTCCTTTAGCGCTTTTTGTCTAATTAGCAATACATTTGACAATCACAGTGTTGCCCTGAGCGCGCTCTGCACTATCTTGACATTTTGCAAAGGAATATAAAACGGATGACATCAGTTTAAAAGAGATGTTACATATAAGATAAGAGTCCCTGCTGTGACATTTAGACACTTACTCAGTGAAGAGTGCGCCTCAGGTATGATTGATAACCAGGATTATTAACCAGCCAGATTTGTGGTGCACCCGATGGGTTGTGGTTAAAACGCTTTGACAGACAGGCTAGCTTACATGTAATACAGATTTCCTCCATGTTTGATCATCATTAGACAATGACTTATAGGCAATTAGTTGCTGCCCCTGCAAAGATGTTTTGGCAACCGTGTTTTTCAAGAATTTTGCTCAAATTTTACACACATGTGCTTGTCAGTCCTCTTAAGGTGCAAACCAAGGTTGGTGGTAATTTGGCTAAAAACCCAGAAGTTACACTGGGTTGTTTGTAGACCATGTGTGAGAAATATCAAGTCAGTTAAACTAAGGGGTTTAATAACAATGCCACCATATGGTGTATTTGGCAAGGAACCATGAAGTAGGCATTTTTTTTAAATGACAAAAAGTGACTTTTTCCTCAACAAATGCGTTACAGCTCTGATGAAATGTCATTACATACCGTTACATTACAAAGGAATATTACAATAAAATGTTTTGAAAAGCATGATTGTTTTAATTATTATAATTATTTATATATAATATATTCAAGTGTAATATTAATTTAATAAAAATTTGGGTGGTTTCAGATTGCATTTTTTATTACTGGAAATATTTGTCATGTATTATTATTATGTATTATGATTATTATGTATTATTTTTGTTGCTTTTTGTTTATTGTGATTATGATATATTTTATATTCTATACATTTTTACACATCTCTGTGTAGAGTTTGCATGTTCTCCCCGTGCATGTGTGGATTTTTCTCCGGGTACTCCAGTTTCCAGTACTCCTAACATGCATGTTAGGTTAATTGGTGACTCTAAATTGTCCATAGGTATGAATGTGAGTGTGAATGGTTGTTTGTCTATATGTGCCCTGCGATTGGCTGGCGACCAGTCCAGGGTGTACCCTGCCTCTCGCCCATAGTAAGCTGGGATAGGCTCCAGCATACCCCCACGACCCTAATGAGGAGAAGCGGCATAGAAAATGTATGGATAGATATATTTTTACAATGATGACCATTTTTATAATTTATTCTGGTTATTATTATTATCAATGTGATTTTTATTACACTTATTACTCTTGTCATTATTTGTATTATTATTAATTCTATTTGATGTAATTAAATAATACAGTATATAAATATAATCATGACAGCTACTCAGGAGTACAGTAGCTTTTGTGGGGGTTACTTACAGGGACCACTAGCGAATGGCGAAAATCCACGAGCAAGTTGGCGTTGACGTTCTCCTCTGATTTCGCTGATTTCAGATCTGCGGGGTCATGAATGCTGAATCGCAAATGCGTGGCGATCAACTGTACTATTAGAAGCTTACACAAAGAAATCCAAAATGTGTGTCTTTATGTGTGTTGTATCTTTTGTTCACTGCCGTCTTTGTCTTTGTCCGTTGTTTGTGCGTGTGTGTGTGTGTTTGTGTGTGTGTCTCACATAAAATGTCCCTGTCCACTGTCTTTCTCTTTTGCACCAATAGCCAACTGACCAATGAGATCCCAGAGTAAGTAGACGATACATCCATGGGGACATTTGTCCAGCTTGGAATCAAGCCCGACTAACAGCGAAACCAAAAAAACACCCATTTGTTTTTTGACAGTTAACCTAATAAACGCATCATCCTAACTGTCCATCCCCAATGTCCATTCAGTCTATAGTCATCACTTTGACAGATGTCCCTAGTTTCAAGACATTGTGCAGCATCATTAGATGCTTTGTGTCCCAAAGTAAAAAGCAGCATGAATGTGTGCATGAGAAGCATTGTGCTCAAATCCCTAAGAGGAATTGCCTTTCGGAGAATGTGCAATATTTTTATGCATGGTTCATAAACAAAAATAAACTGCCAGGCGTTTTGCACTGAATGACGTTATCTGTAATGTGGGGTAATGAACAAGACCTCTACCCAGGAAAAAGTGGAGGAAAAAATACCGTATCCTGACCTAGTTTGTGGTTGGGAAAGCCCTCCATTATGACTTACAGTGGTGTGAAAAAGTGTTTGCCCCCTTCCGGATTTCTTCTGTTTTTGCATGTTTGTCACACTTAAATGTTTCAGATCATCAGTTAAATTTGAATATTAGTCAGTAACAACACAACTAAACACAAAATGCTGTTTTTAAACTTTTTTATTAAGGGAGAAAAAAAATCCAAACCTACATGGCCCTGTGTGAAAAAAGTGATTGCCTCCTAAACCTAATAACTGGTTGGGCCTCGCTTAGCAGCAACAACTGCAATCAAGCGTTTGCAGTAACTTGCAGTGAGTCTCTTACAGCGCTGTGGAGGAATTTTGTCCCACTCATCTTTGCAGAATTGTTGTCATTCAGCCACATTGGAGGGTTTTCCAGCATGAATCACCTTTTTAAGGTCATGCCACAGCATCTCTTTGACCAAGCCACTCCAAAGTTTTAATTTTGTTTATCTTCAGCCATTCAGAGGTGGACTTGCTGGTGTGTTTTACGTCATTGTCCTGCTGCAGAACCCAAGTTGGTTTCAGCTTGAGGTCACCAACAGATGGCCGGACATTCTCCTTCAAGATTTTTTGGTAGACAGCAGAATTCATGGTTCCATTTATCACAGCAAGTCTTCCAGGTCCTGAAGCAGCAAAACGGCCTAAGACCATCACACTACCACCACCATATTTTACTGTTGGTATGATGTTCTTTTTTTTAAATGTAGCATTGCTGTTACCCCAGATGTAATGGCACACACACCTTCCAAAAAGTTACATTTTTGTCTCGTCAGACCACAGAATATTTTCCCAAAGGTCTTGGGGATAATCAAGATGTTTTTTGGCAAAATTGTGACGAGCCTTAATGTTCTTTTTAGTTCAGCAGTGGTTTTCATCTTGGAACTCTGCCATGCAGGCCATTTTTGCCCAGTGTCTTTCTTATAGTGGAGTTATGAACACGGACTGAGGCAAGTGAGGCCTGCAGTTCTTTGGATGTTGTTGTGGGGTCTTTTGTGACCTCTTGGATGAGTCGTCACTGCGCTCTTGGGGTAATTTTGGTTGACCGGCCACTCCTGGGAAGGTTTGCCACTGTTCATTGTTTTCGCCATTTGTGGATAACGGCTCTCGCTGTAGTGTGCTGGAGTCCCAAAGCTTTGGAAACGGCTTTATAACTTTTTCCAGACTGATAGATCTCAATTAATCTCAGTTATGTTTTAACAGGGGGGCAATTACTCTTTCAGACAGACCCATGTAAGTTTGGATTTTTTTCTCCTTTAATCATAAAATGTTTCATTTAAAATCTACATTTTGTGTTAAGTTGTGTTTTCATTTACTAATACTTACATTTTTTGGTTTATCTGAAACATTTAAGTGTGACAAACTAAAACAAATAAAAAATCAGGAAGTGGGCAAGCACTGTTTCACACAACTGAAGTTGCTAAATAACAGTTGCAGTTCATGCTTGTTAGTCCTCTTTTTCAGAAAAATAAGCCCAGCCCAGATTTACATTCTTTAAACTTTTTGTCTGTAAATGCTGGCTTTTTTACACATTTTTTCTCTGTTGTTCTGTGTGAAGAGCACCCATACAGAGTAGGGTGAATGGCAAAAACAGAGGCAGCCTGTGTATAAGGGAATTACACAATGCTGGAACATGAGTGTGGCGTTAACACAAACCACACGTCAATCATTGCAACTGTGTGGCTCTCTTAGACAGCACATTAACCCCTTTCACACTGACCTTGAAAGTACTTTTTCCATGTGAGGTTTTTCTGAACCGTGAAAGCGATTGTCGCTGTCCGACAGGTACGTTATACTGTATGTCACACCAGACGCGAACATCAATTAGCCTCTTTCACTCAGAGATCCTGCAAAATTGACACATTGGACTCAATTGATATAACTGTCGATCCGGCAGTTATTTGCCTGTGCCTTTTACGCAGAACCTAGTGAAGCAAGACAGTGCTTTAAATATGTGAAGTTCACACAGAAATTGCCAGCCACACAGCATCATTTTCAACACAACTGAAACTGGACGGAAGAAGTGAGTCTCCGTGTTAAACTTTATACCCCCTGCCCTGGTTTAGTGGGATACCCTTTCATACAAAAGCCAAACTGAATCTAGCTTTCAAACACGCACCGACCCGTTTCTGTTACAGCTCTGATAAGCAAAAAGCCGGAAATTTCACAGTAGAAACTAGATGTCTGACAGTGACAGTCACTTTAAGCACATCATGGTGGGAAAGTGAGTGTTTGGCTTTAAACCTCACACACCTGCCTGGATTTTGCAGGATAGCCTTTCACACAGGCTCAACCCACCTTTGTTACGGTTCTGATACTACCTCCAAGGCCAGTGAAGTACTGGTTTGACTTAGACACTCCATTTTGTGTCAGTGCTGTTCACACCAAACAGCAATACAAAAAAAGAAACATACAGTAGGCAGTGTCAAACGGGCTAGTGCCTAATTCTGTGTGAAAGCCCACACAGTCGATATTGCTGGGTTCTGTGTAAAAGGCATAGGTGAAAAAATGCAAGATCTACTGTTTGCAGGCAGAGACTATTATTAGGAGTAATTACAACCCCCCCCCGATCCAATTCTTGTAAATTGTACCTCCAGTTGAGATGTCTTGCAGGGTATATATCCACAGGCATCCATCTCACTTAGCAGGAGTACAAGTAGCGGGGGGTGTCCTCTGGGAGCCCCACTGTCCAAAGTTTAATGGATGTCACATTTAGCAGTGCTCTGCATGTGGCCCCGATCAATTTAGCTTAATTTGATTTGGTAAAAGAAATGAATACAATTCTAGCTAAGTTAAGTTGTTAAGTGCTTGATGAGGGAAAGGTAAAAGCTAAGGTCTATATGGCTTCAAGGCCCATTATTTCAATGACAAATCATATCTGGTCATGACTCTCCACTCTTCTGACGTCTGACCTCATTCTTTGACCGCTGAGGCTCATTTAAGTTAATTGATGCTACACTGTGTGCCATACTGGCCTCATTTATATCCACTAGTTTAATTGGCTGCTGGCTAAAGACTGTGGACCATGAATGCACTTCTAAAAAGATCCCTGATCCAATGGCAATATAGTTAAATGTCCCATGTTATAATGCTAATTAACTGTTTGTCCACGCCTGTCTCTGATAGAGTGTGTGTTTCCAAGAAGCGCTATTGTGCACTTTATCCATGTAACTCTGCACTTGTCCAGTGTAAGAGATGCCATATATCACATACACGTAACATTAAGCAGTGGGAAAGGAGGACACAAACGTTAGCAACACTAGCATAGCTATGTGAACTGCAGTGCTAACTTTACACTCACATTTTAACAGCAGCATCCTGCTAGGTTAGCCTATTCTCTGCAGAAAAAGTTAGTGAACTTCACAGCTCCCATGTCTGTAGATAACTGACAGATTGTTGACACAGGTCCAGGCTGCATTTTAAGATTTGTAGCAAAGCCTTCTTTTCTTTTTTTTTTTTTTTGCAAAGCTGTCCTCTGTGAAGTGGTGGGTGTATACACGGGGCGGGCTCATCTGGCTAGGGGTGGTTCAGAGGCGGTATCGTGTCCATGAGGAGGTACATTTTTCCTCTAACGTCATGAAAAGCTGTAATTTCAAGTAAGTCCATCTTCTCTCAAAAGTGGAGCAATGAAGGTGATTATTGATTTGCTCCCTGTTCGGCACTCTTAAACATGCTACTACATAACAAACAAACATGATCAACAAAATCTGTAGGGATCAAAATGAATGAATTAGTTTAACACTCCCATCCATCCATAGTCGTACAACCGTTGGTGTGGACTGTCGCCACGATCAACATAGCTTTTCTCTTTCTAAGACCCTGTGAGTCCACCTAATGGGCTACCAGCAAACCCCCCTTCCCCTCTTTTTCCTCATTCTGGCATCCTGCTTTTACACTGCATGCTGACTTTCTTCCCCCCTGTCCCTTTAAGTCCCGAGTCTTTGGAGAACCCTTCTGACCAGAGGTGAGTCTCACTGAGCTTTTAAAGACCTTCCTTGCGGTCTCTCATTTCTCATTCTGAGACAAACCCTCGTCATCTGTTCTCTGGGGCTAAATCTCCCTCCATGCATTTACCATTATGAGCTATGATTTGGTTATGGCTCTCCATGGTATTCCACACTCTGCTGCCACCTAGAGTGGAAAACACAGCACACATAGGGAGAATGTGAACACGTGTAAGGAGGAGATAAAATCCCATAATTTATAAAACAGCCACATAGTCTCTGAAGTTGTTGGTAGCGTGTACGGGATTTTTTCTTTGTACACGCCGTTGTTTTATTCATCATCTATTCAGCTCGCTTAATAACCTTGAACTTATCACTGACAAGCTGCTGGGATGGAGATTTATTGGTCCCTGTGAGCTCTTTGAGGGTTTGCCAGAATAGGATTCACTGAGCTTTATTTGTTTTTGTTGTTTTTTTCCCCTCTGTCTTTTTTTATTGGGGGTAAAAAAAAATTAAAAAATCACATTTTTGTTATGTTGCTTCTGTTCACCTCAGCAGATTCAGGCAGTGAATATGCGTTACAAGTGAGCAGAATGTCACGGTACATGTTGGAATTCATGTTTCCCTTCACTGAACCACAGCTCCCCAGTGCCGGCAGCACTCGTGCAGCCCCAGAACATGACGCTACCACTACCATGCTTTACTGTAGGCACGACAAGATTGAAAGTCATCATTTTAAATAATCACGCAGAAAAATACATGAAAATTGTATGCATATTAGTGAAATTAATTAATTTTAAAATAGAGGACAAAATCATTTTATTAATTATCATTTTTAAATACAGTTTTTTAAGACATCTTTCTTCCAATGAACTGCAGGTTCCCAGTGCCGACAGCCCCCAAACCTGGACGCTGCCACCAGCTTGACTGTTGGCAAGACACACGATTTCAAATAATCATTTTATAAATTAGTGATCCATAGATACATTAAAAGAAATATGATGCATCTTATAAAAAATAGTGTAAAAATAGTAAAGTATAGAAAAAAAACAAACTGTAGTAATTATCATTTTTGAATGCTGGTTCCGTCAGTGAACAACATCTCCCCAGTACCGGCAGCACTCACGACGCCCCAGACTATGACACAACCACTGCCGTGCTTGATCGTAGGTATGACGCAATTTAAAACGCATAAATTCAATCAAATATAGAAATCCATTAAATTTGAATGTGTCATATTGTGCTATTATAGCATGTAACGCCACCCCAGGATTCAAGGACATTTTGCAGGTACAATCAATAATGTTTTTTTAACTCAGGGAATAAGAGGGACGCTTGCAAGGAGCAGAAGTCCACACAGATGTGCGTTCCAAAATACTAAAACGCAGGAACGCAAAGACGCAGCTAAACGCAGCTAAAATGCAAAGAGCAAGCGGGCAGGAAACGTCCACGGCAAATGCAGCAAATCCACACAACGGCAAACAATATTGAAGCGACTAGCAGAAAGTCCCAACTAAACTAAATAGGAGCCTGACTAACAATTACCAACAGATGCTTCTGCCAGCCCTTACCATGATCCTGAAACAGGAAAGAGAAAACCAAATTAAGAGCACCAAAGAGGAAACAATGTAAAAACAAGGGAAAACCAAAACTGAAGTCCAACCTGTCATGTGGAACATTGCAAAAATGAATATTACAATAAATATTAAAATGACTAATTATATGGATTGTCATTTTATTTTATTTTTTTATTCACTTTTTTAGACCACTTCTGCTGAGGTGAAGCACATTGCAGTATTGCTGGCCTCAGACAAATACTTAAATATTACATAATTGCTTCCCCATGCTTCTTTTTCCTGCTTTGTCAAAAACTATGAAAAGTCCCATGAACCTCTCTGTTTACCACACTGCATTGTGTGTCTGTCTCGTCTAATCATGTCTTTCTCTGTGCTGCTGCTGTCGTGTGTGTTTTTTTGTGTTGTTAAATCCATTTGTTATGTGGCGTTTGTCTCGTCCATGTCCTCACCTTGTCTTTGTGTTTAAATACCCTTTGAGGAAGGTGGATTAGAGTCGTGTGCCAGATGTGCGGCTAACAATTGCACAGATGTTGATTGATGGCATGCACACATTTAACTAACACACCAAATAGGCAGGTAGGCATTTACTGAGGTTCTGTAGAGCCACTCACATTTCAGCAAGCATTTTACTATATCTTACAATACTATAGAAAGTAAACTTGGATACGCTTTAGAGCCGTCAGTGTACATACAGCTTGTACAGCAGTATAGATGTACTGTCCACTGAAAATGAGTCAACACTCAGCCATTATTGTCTGCATAGCTGGCAACACAAGTGAGTACATGTCACAGTATGTGCCCTTTAGTGTGAGCACCATTGTTGTCTAGCACTGCCTTAAGCCTCTTAGGCGTGGGATTGAACCACACCTCCCAAAGTGCTGGCAGCACTCATACATCTCCAGACCATGACTCTAACAGCACCAATCATCTTGCTACTCACTCGTGTTGTGGGCTATTTAGACAATAATGTCTGTGTGTTGACTTATTTTCAGTGGACAGTGAGTCTGTACACAAACTGTACAGTGACTACTCTAAAGTAAATCCAAGTTTACTTTCTGTTCTGTTGTCCCTTGAGAACCTTGTTAAAATTGTACCACCTTAGAGGTTCCACAACTTTCAACCAATTATCCTGACTGGAAAGAGACATTTTTTTTAACATCATCAGCCAGCAAAGGGGTCCTAGGGTCCGGGGTCAACCCCTCATGACTTCACTTTTCTTTTTCCCCACAGTGAAAAGGCTCTTCTCGTGAACAAGTTTGAGCTCAGCATCCGCACGGAGGCGACCCAGGGCCTGGTGCTTTGGAGCGGCAAGGGCGTGGAGCGCTCTGACTACATCGCCCTGGCCATTGTGGATGGCCGCGTCCAGATGATGTACGACCTGGGCTCCAAGCCGGTGGTGCTGCGCTCCTCGGTGCGCGTCGATACCAACCACTGGATACGCATCAAGGCCAGCAGGTGAGCTAGTGACATGGGGGGATTACAATTCATGCATATTCTATTCCTGTATTCAGCGTGATCCCCCCCGCATCAATCCTGTGCTATACTGCGACCATGACAGATTAGTCTCAGATTAAGGCGATTTCCACGCTTGAGTGTGATCAAACTCTATGCATGCGTTAGGAAGGAAGAACATGCAGAACCACATTTTGGCTCCACCCCCGAAATTAATTCCATAAATTGATTAAAACATGCCGATCTTGAAGATCACAGTGTGGCAGTTGATGCCACGCTTTGGGATTTACTAATAAATCTAGCAAATTAGCTGAAACCTGAATCTTTTTATACATCTTGGAGTGGGCTGTGTGTGCTTTAGTACGCTTACCCTTTAGCTAATCTGCTTGTCGAAGAATAGTACACATTCTGCTGCATAATGTAAATGTGCATATAATGTAGTGTATACGTCACTGCCTCTTCCAAGGCATTTTCTCCTCTCTAGACAGATCCAGAGTTTTTTCTTTTACATTAAATGGGATTTATATATTAGGGAAAAAACAATGATTGCTTCCAATTAATGTGTTGCTCCGACGCAATGCATTGTGGGAGGACGAAAAGAGGGTTTTTTTTTTACTCGTATTGGTGCATGTTTGTATATTTCTTGTGTTCGTCTTTTGATTGTTAAATTGCTGTGTGATTAGTTTGGTGTTCTTCGTTAGATGACACAGTGAGTCAGACTGTTGTATTGTTATAGTGTCAGTGTACATACTGACCTCCTGCAGTTTTCAATGGGTTGACAGGCTTGTGATTGCACTGATAGCTCGTGATTGGCTCCTGCCGAGCTACCGTTTCCTCACTGACTCATGAGCGGCACAGTATTTAAACAATTAGTAGTAGTTCTGAAGTAGGAGATGTCACGAGATTAGAATTTAGCCACACTGCTGTATCAGCTGCACGGTTTAAAGTTTAAGAAAAAAGTAGCGGCTTCTACGCCAGAATTGAAGTTATCTATCCAGTGGTGTGACAAAGTGTTTGTCCCCTTCTTGATTTATTTTTTTTTTGCATGTTTATCACACTTAAATGTGTCAGATCAGCAAACAAATTTAAATATTAGTTAATGACAACACCACTGAACAGAAAATGCAGTTTTTAAGTGAAACTTTTTATTATTAAAAAATCCAAACCTACATGACGCTGTGTGAAAAAGTGATTGCCCCCGGTTAAAACATTACTTAACTGAGATTAATTGAGATCTATCAGTCTGGAAAAGGTTATAAAGCCATTTCTAAAGCTTTGGGACTCCAGCGAGCCACACTGAGAGCCATTATCCAAATGGCGAAAACACAGTCTGATGAGACAAAAGTTCAACTTTTTGGAAGCGGTGTGTCCCATTACATCTAGCGTAAAAGTAATGCCGCATTTCAGAAAAAGAACATCATACCAACAGTAAAATATGGTGGTGGTAGTGTGATGGTCTGGGGCTGTTTTACTGCTTCAGGACCTGGAAGACTCGCTGTGATAAATGGAACCATGAATTCTGCTGTCGACCAAAAAATCATGAAGGAGAATGTCCGGTCATCTGTTCGTAGCCTCAAGCTGAAACCAACTTGTGTTCTGCAGCAGGACAATGACCCAAAACACACCAGCAAGTCCACCCCTGAATGCCTGAAGAAAAACAAAATGAAGACTTTGGAGTGGCCTAGTCAAAGTCCTGACCTGAATCCTATTGAGATGCTGTGGCATGACCTTAAAAAGGCACTTCATGCTTGAAAACCCTTCAATGTGGCTCAATTACAACAATTCTGCAAAGATGAGTGAGCTAAAATTCCCCCAAAGCGCTGTAAGAGACTCATTGCAAGTTGTCGCGAACGCTTAATTGCAGTTGTTGCTGCTAAGGGTGGCCCAACCAGTTATTAGGTTTAGGGAGCAATCACTTTTTCACACAGGGCCATGTAGGTTTGGATTTTTTTCTCCCTTAATAAAAAGTTGAATTTAAAAACTGTATTTTGTGTTCAGTTGTGTTGTCATGGACCTATATTTAAATTTGTTTGATGATATCAAACATTTAAGTGTGACAAGTTCATAACTATGGTAATCACATGAGGCGTGGATGTTGAGTGGTGTGGGAACTTTAACTCAGCCATGGGAAGGATGTACATTTTGGGACACAATCACTGTACTGTATATAGGTTTACAGTAGATAGTACTACTGAACATAGTACTGACTCTTTTAAAACAAATGTTTTTTTAAAGTGTAATTATAATGTAATCTCACAATAATTTTTAATGTCTAATACTAATACATGAGGACTTCATATAAGGAGTCTATATGTGCCTTGCAATTTACTGGCAACCTGCCCAGGGTGTACCTCACCTCTCGCCCGATGTCAGCTGGGATAGGCTCCAGCTTACCCAAGACCCTGATGATGACAAGCGGTATAGAAAATGGATGGATAGACCTCACAAGGAATAAACTATATGCCAATTATATATAGTTACAAATAGTTAGCATATAATTATTATACATTATTATTAGAGCCCGATCGATATGGGATTTTTGGGGCCAAAGCCAATACAGATATTGCAGGCTGAAAAAAGCCGATATCTGATGTATTGGCCAATATCCGATATATTGGCCAATAACCGATGAAATAAGAGAATTGATATACACAGGATATATACTGTGCATGAACATAAATTCTTATAATACCCAAAATACGATTCAACACAAAGAAGCAGAAGGCTGCTAAATGAAAATGAGGAAATTTAAACACTGTCAACATAAGGACATGCCTCTTTGTGATTTACCACATTCACCTCTGCTTTGCTGGTGCTGGAGCCCTGGCTAACTTGCACACTGCAGATGTTGCATCTAACGTAACGTTTGTTGAGTCTTTTTTGAAGTGGCTCGACACTTTACTCTTCTCCTCTGCCTGTCAAATGAAACAAACTACATTTAGTTCATTTTGGTCATTAGTATAGAATTTAAAACTATAGTTAACCATTTTACGTGGTTCCGTCTGCGTGTCGGCTCACAGCTCCACACATAGGTGTGCCTTGTGTATGACAACATTTTCACCCCAGTCATGTGTTCCCGTCTGGATGCAACTATTTACTAATCTGGTACAGTGTGGATGCAAATGTTTTTCAACCTGCCAAAAAAAAAAAAATCTCAGGAGCGTTCCCATGTGGACAGGGCATGAGTGAGCAGGCAGAGCGGCACCTCGCTGATCTGTGTGTGAGGGGTATGGGTCAATGGCTCGGGCAGGGAGCAGCACAGAGAGACACACAGGAACGGAGTGACAGAATCTCCACGTAGCATAAAAAAGTTAACACATTCCTGAGACTAGTTGACTATAAGACTAGTTGACTATGAGACTAGTTAAAAAATTGCTAGAATTTGCATTTTGCACATTTGGATCTTAATGAGGTTTTAAGTAGAGCTACAATATGCAAAAGCAAGAAGGGGGAGTGAGACAAAAAGCACTTTGAAAAAGTAATTTATTGAAAAAAACAATTAAACTGAAATAGGCTGTTTGTCAATCATAGTTTAAGACCACAGGCTATAAAAGCCAAAATGTGCTCAACATTTTCATTTTCTGTCAGGCATTCACACTGTCATGCCCTCCTGATGGCTAAAGCTAAGAAGCTTTCTCTTTTTGAATGTGGTCGGATTGTCGAGCTGCATAAGCAAGGCCTCTCGCAGCGTGCCATTGCTGCTGAGATTGGGTGCAGTAAATCAGTCTTTCTATATGTTTTGAAAGATCCTGAGCATTATGGAACAAAAAAGTCAAGTGGTAGACCCAAAAAAATCAGACCTGCGCTGAGCCGGAGGATCCGATTGGCTGTGCATCAAGACACACACATCTCTGTGTAGAGTTTGCATGTTCTCCCCGTGCATGTGTGGGTTTTTCTCCAGGTACTCCAGTTTCCAGTACTCCCAACATGCATGTTAGATTAATTGGTGACTCTAAATTGTCCATAGGTATGAATGTGAGTGTGAATGGTTGTTTGTCGATATGTGCCCTGCCATTGGCTGGCGACCAGTCCAGGGTGTACCCCGACTGTCGCTCGAAGTCAGCTGGGATAGGCCCCTGCGATCCTAATGAGGAGAAGCGCCATAGAAAATGGATGGATGGATGGAAAACCTCGTGTCCTTCAACACCACAAAACTGCCTGTTTAGACTTTGCCAGGGAGCATCAAACATGGGACATTGAAAGGTGGAAAAAAGTTTTATTCTCTGATGAGAAAAAAATTTAACCTTGATGGTCCAGATGGCTTCCAACGTTACTGGCATGACAAGGAGATCCACCTGAGATGTTTTATCACAGTTTCCCAGTGGAGGTGGTCCATCATCATCATGATCTGGGGTGCTTTTTCATTCAGTGGAACACTGGAGCTTCAGTTGGTGCAGGGTCGTCAAACGGATGCAGATGTTGCAGCGGGCATCCCTCATGACTGAGGGCCCTCGTCTGTGTGGTAACAGCTGGGTTTTTCAACAGGACAACGCTGTAGTTCACAATGCTCGCTTGACCAAGGACTTCTTCAGGGAGAATAACATCACTCTTTTGGACCATCCTGCATGTTCCCCTCATTTAAATCCCATAGAGAACATTTGGGGATGGATGGCAAGGGAAGTTTATAAAAATGGCCATCAGTTCCAGACAGTTGATGCCCTTGATGAAGCCATCTTCACCACTTGGAGCAATGTTCCCACTAGCCTCCTGGAAACACTCGCATCAAGCATGCCCAAAGCAATTTTTGAAGTGATTAACAAGAACGGTGGAGCTACTCATTACTGAGTCCTACTGGGAACATTTTTTGTTCTGGATGGAGTTTTTTGTTCTTTTTTGAGCAATGGTTTTAAACTTTTGATCAGCTGATAAACAGCCTATTTCAGTTTAATTGTTGTTTTCAATTAATTACTTTTTCAAAGTGCTTTTTCTCTCACTCCCCCTTCTTACTTTTGCATATTGTAGCTCTACTTAAAACCTCATTAAGATCCAAATGTGCAAAATGAAAATTCTAGCAATTTGTCAACTGGTCTTAAGATTTTGATCAGGAGTGTATATTTGTTAAATATTCACCAATACTGATTAATCTGTGATACATAATAATTGGCCCGATTAATCATCTCGTTGATAATTGAATTGAATGATTATTATGATTAAATAATTAATAGAAAATATAATAATTTTTGGAGATAAAAAATGTAAATATAAAAAAATGAATCAAATAAAGAAATAATACATATAAATGAATGAAGTGTCCTATAAAGAATTAACATTGGGTTGACCGTACCACTACAAAGCCAAGAAAAAAAAATGACTTTTTTTTAAAGAAAATGTATAAATTGTCAAACTGTTCATTGTTATACATATAAAAAACAAATCCAGATCAAAAAACAGTGCCAACAACAACTGAACAAAGACAAGGAGTAACCTCCTTGACTTAGCTCATTCAGTGTGTATGGCTTCAAAAAAGTGTTTTCACATAAAAGTGTTGTGTCATTAGAAACAAATTAACTGCCCGAAATTTGAGCGCGACCCATTCATCACCTTCAGCCTGCTGCTGGATGTTGGCTTTCAGCGTGGCTGTGAATGGAAGCGCCAAGGGGGATAATTAGATTGCTTTCAAGGAATAATTGATCCTTGAACATCCATTCCCTAGAAAAAGATCAGTCCTCATGTCGTCTCTGGGGTACTCAGCCATCATTTGGTTGCTGGCGTCAGTCACAACATGCTTAGTTAGATAGAGCCTGGCAATCATTGTTGCTCGTTTTTCTAACGACGACCCCCCTCTGTCGGAATGACACTTTAGTGGCTTCAAATTATTTCCCAGCGTCACAATTCTTAAGTATGCTTGTTCCGAGTCGCACGATCAGGAACTCTCTGGCAGCATCTGTTAGCTTGGTACTTATGGGAGTGCTCAGAGTGCCACATGTAAACAACAAGCATTTCCTCGACAGAGCGCTACGGGATGGATCGCTACAAGTCGGCAATGAGGCGGCCGTGACTGGATCGTCATCCTTGGCAGCCACCCAGCTGGACACTGACGGAGCGCTTTGGTTGGGTAAGTGTCCATATCCGATTATCCTTATTTCATAAATAAATGTAGTTCATTTTACCATGTTGCAGTTTGGATCAGGTAGACCACTATCCCCTTTCACACAGACTGTAAAAGCCAGCTTTTTCCTCTGTGTCACAGTTCTGTATAACTAGAACTGACCCGGAAACGTAAGGACAAAGTCAGCATCATTTTCAACATTTTCAACATCATCCAAGGTTGTATCAGAGACATAAAAGAGGCGGGACAGCTTAAAGGGTATAAAGGGTATTATGCCCTACCCTGTTGAAAGCAATAGTCGCTGTTTGACAGTTATATTATCTGTCACACTAAACGTTGGCGCTAATGGCATCCATATAAGCGCACACAGTTGTGACAATAGCCCATTGTCTGTGTAAAAGGCACAAGCAAATAAATACCGGCTCTTTCCTGTGTCATCGTTCTCTATAAATGGGAAAGACGAAATCCACACGTCATTTTTCCAGCTTCTGGGGTAGTCTCAGAGGCATAACACAGGCGGGACATCATCTGGCTTCTGTGTATGAGTGCACAATCATCACTTGTTTATCGGGGTTAATTGGTTCCAGACCTGACCGCAATAAGTGAATTTCCATAAAGTAGGATTCAATGATGATAAACAGAATATTTTCGTAGTTACAGCATAGAAAACTTGTTTATGACTTTCTACATACAGTTTTTACCATTATTCAGTCCCTGTAGGCATGAAATACAGTAACACCCCCATAGTCACCTTTACACTCCTATTAGTGTTTGCTTACACTACATTGTGCAACACTTATGAGCAGGCTACGAGCTGTAGAAAGTCATGGTGTATAATAAATGTTTCTGCAACATTATATTACTGGCAAGATGCTGACAAACACAAACTGGCAGGTGCAATGATCTCAGACGGTAGGCAGGGCTTGCTCTCTAAGCCGAGAAGAAATGCTCGCAGCAGACTCATCTTAGGTTTCTGCCCTCTATTTGATCAGGAATGTGCAAATTTAGCGATTTTTACTTAAGAAAATGTTTCAAATAATTGGAATCAGAAATACATTTATAATACAGTTCAATGGAAAACTATTATATTATATAAAATAATATATATTTTATGTTATATTATAATTATATCAAATAGAATTAAATAAGAATGACAATAATAAGTGTAATAAAAATCACATTGATAATAATAATAATCATTATAAATTATAAAATTATAAATTATAAATTACAATTATCATTGTAAAAATATATCCATCCACCTGGATACTATGCCGCTTATCCTCACTAGGATCAAGGGTATGCTGGAGCCTATTCCAGCTGACTTTGAGCGAGAGGCAGGATACACCTTGAACTGGTGAACCAGCCAATGGCAGGGCACATATAGACAAACAACCATTCACACTCACATTCATACCTACGGACAATTTAGAGTCCCCAATTAACCTAACATGCATGTTTTTGGAATGTGGGAGGAAACCGGAGTACCCGGAGAAAACCCACGCATGCACGGGGAGAACGTGCAAACTCCACATAGAATCTCCAAATTTTCAAACCCAGATGTTCCCGATCTCCTGACTGTGTGACCAGCATGCTAACCACTAGGCCACTGTGCAGCATTGGACAGCTATTAAGAATTATTTTTTGTTATCTTTATTTGTTTTTTTTAATTTTTTATCGTGACATGTGAGGCCTCACCTGCCTCCCCTGACTGCACGGCACTGATTGCCATCATACCAAAAATACAGAAAATGTTAACTGTAAAAAAGTGACTGCAGAGTCTCCTATAGTCGCTGAGTGGCTGGTCTAACGAAGCAAATAAGCACCGGGGTCTTTAGGTAGCACCAGGTTAAACGTCATGTACAGCCATGGCTGTAGGCATCTTCCTAATGTTATTAATTAGCGCTACAATATGACAGTAGCTGCAGTTGGAGTGAGGCGTCAGTGTTCAGCCGCTTTATCTATCTCTGCATGTGCTTTAAAGTGTTGTTGCTCAGCTGTTGGTGTGAAAGTTATGTGTGTACACTTGTACTGTTGTCTACAACAGTAGACAACAGTAGATGGATACCACTCATCAGTGGTATCCATGGTGGCTGAGCAGTTTGCGCCTTACCGCCATTACAACATTGCTTCTGGTGCTGTTAATAAATGGCCATGTGGTCAAAGAGAGCACCCCTTTCCCACCCACGCCGAATCATTACTGAAGTTTAAAAAATGAACTTGTTAAATATCATGGGGTTTTCACACCACAGAGAAGCATACACTTAAAAGTGGGACATTTCAGGTCTTGTTTTTTGGGGTGGCTATTTAACAAAAGCGCAATAAAAAGCATCGCAAGCTAAACTGATGTTGTTGCACTCTCAGGTGGATTAAAGTGAGCCCTGCAGCAATGATACATAATCCTCCAATCCCTCCATCAAGGACCCTTCTCTTTCTTCCTCTTTCCAAATCCCCCCTTTTCGCCTCTCGACATTAATTCCTCGGTAATGTGCGTGAAATTAGGCCTGTCGAGCCCCGATTTCGGAGGTGCACAATCCGATTAAGAGGAGCAGAAGAGGCGGTAAGGAGCTTGACATGGAAGTGAACTCTGGGATAAAGTGCAAGGACATCAGTGATGATGATGATGAGAAAGTGCAGCCCGTCTGACCTAGTGAGACATGATGAATATTGGACTTTTCGTTGCTAATATATTGAGCTTTGAGAACACACACCAGTTAGGTCACACAGTCCCCTGAAAGGATATTAGAATAATTCATTCATCATTGTAAATAGAAAAGGTGGGAAAATGGAAAGCACAATGGTTGCTTTGAAGTGCAACACTGTTCATTTCATATTTGTGATTAATAGTTTCAGTCCGTTCACACTGAGATTTAAACGCAGAGAGCACATCCCATATAACAGCATATATCTACCGTATCTATAAGCTTTGCTTCTTCCTACTCCTTTTCAGACATGCGGAATTGGAACATGAAGCATTTCAGTGTAAACTGTATGCATGTTTAAAAGAAATTAAACCATTAGCGTACTGATGGCATTCAGCTAAAATTCAAGTAGGTCCAGATACAGAAAGTTTCCTCAAGCTAAAGGTTCGGTCCGGTCTCCCGACCACCTCCCCTGCAGGATCAGGACTGAAGTGGATTGATTGTTCATATCGTGCTCTTAGACTGCCTTTTTTCTGTGACCTGAGTTCAACCTTGAGTGGGTATGTTATCTCAAAAACTTTGTGCTTTGTCTCGTAGTTTTGCATTGCCACTTTTGAGTGCCACAGTCCCCGAGCATAGAACTGCTTTTGTGCTTCCACAGGGAAGAAGGAACGCAAATGAGTGTGTCCGTTCTGGGTGGAATGGAGAGAAAAGTGAGTCCACTTTGAGAAAAGTGGACAGAGAAAAGTGTTCTTACGTGTATTTATTTCTCTCTTGTCTCCGGTTCACTTTTCTCGTTGTCCAGGGCCAGGGTGAGGGATGACGGGAGTAGAAAGCAGGCCGGCAGGACATTTCTCTCTTCTTTCCCTGTAACTTTCACTCATCTCGCTGTCCTCTTTCTTTGTATCTGTCACTCGTTTGACACTTTACTGTAAGGTTGGAGGAATAAGTATTTTGTAAGTAATTCTGGGCTGCTCTTTCAGTCGTTCTTCCTCCGCCAGAATGGATCTTGCAAGGAGCTCCAGAGCGAGGATAATTGACAGTTATCTTTCATTTAATAGCCGTCTCTTTCTCAACAAGCTACTTCTTCGAGCTCTTGTAGCCCATTCCAGTCTAGTGCAGGTCACCAATCCCTGAGGTCCTTTGACAGCTCTCTGGTCTTCCCCGTGGTGGTGGAAGGGTTTGAATGGAAGCCACTGGTTCTGTGACAGGTGTCTTTTGTCCACATAACAGGTTGAGATTAGAGGCACTTTCTTAAAGGGGCAGCACATAACCAATCCGTGAGGGTCAGAATGTTTGCTGCTTGGTATTTCCCTCATCAAATATTTGGGGTAAAGCTATTAGCAGGGGCTCAAATACCCCACTTTATGATTTGGGGCACTTTTGCTGCTTATGTGAAAGTAATCCTGATGATGTCTTTCAGCGTAACTTGAGCATTTAGTGTTATCGATTGTATTTTATGTTGTTTTCTGACGATGTTTTTCAATCAATATTTCTCTGCAGGCGGTCTGGAGGAAGTGGCAGTTGCACGCCGGTTGCCCAAAGCCTACAGCACCGGCTTTGTGGGCTGCATCAAGGACGTTGTGGTGGATGGCGTGGAGCTCCACCTTGTGGAAGATGCCCTGAACAGCCCCCAAATATTACACTGTCCTGCAGCCAAATAAACAAAATAGACAGACGATACACACTGAGAGAAATGAGGATTCAAAATTGTTTAAAAAATAATAAATAAATACACAAGAACCCTTTTTCACTCCCACCATACCACCTGCTGTAATTATTTTCTATTTTTGTATACTTTTCATGGCTTTTTATATGGGGATTTTTTTGTTGTTGTTTTAAATATTTTTATTTTAATGTGCACCTCCATTCACATGCTTTTCTTTAACCCCCTCTCATATAATTGTTGTTGTTTTTAAAACCCGAGGTAACAAAAAAGCTCATTACTTGAATTCTCATGATTTTTTGGACTTAAATCATGGTGCCATATCTGCCCCCATCATTTTTTTTACAACTACTACTACTACATTCCACCACCGTCTATTATTCTAATGTGAAAGTAACAAATAACAAAAGTACCCATTTTCTCCCATTTTGTTTCATCTAACAGTGCCCCAAAAATGAAATAAATGTTAAATTAAAAATAATTTCCAAAATAGTCCTGGCTAGAGCTGACATGTAACATTAATCCTAAACATGAATACCATATTCTAAATAAATATAGAGTTTACGTTTAGAAATAATATCTTTACGGAAGTCATGATGACCACTAATAATAATAATAATAATAATAATGCATGCACTTCTCAAGTCTTTTTCTTGTTTAATCCATACAAAAACCTACTAGAATCATGTTTTTGTCTTATTTTATTTGCAGTATATTTTTTTCCTGGGTGCACGTTAGTAAAGTAGTGCGGGACCCTTGCAAAGGAGAGAGTGACTCTTTATCATGGGACGTAACCCGCCCGGCAATAGTGGGTCATCAATGTAAACACACACACACACACACACACACACACACACACAAAAGAGGTAATTTCCTGTTTTTTCTATATATAAAAATATATTCCACATTCCTGGCTGTTGAGAGAGACTGTGAGCCCTTTTTTGAAGCCATAACAGCCACAAAATGAATGAATTGTGCTGGTTAACTAACAACATACTGTAGTAGCGCATGGGTTTGTAAGCATTCAGTGATGCAATCGCTGGACCGCATTAATAATAAGCTGTGATTGATGACTTCTTCTTTTGATATGAGATCTTTGGCAATATATTCTATGACACACGTGGTTGAGTATCATAAATGGTTAATTATGTTCCCCCGCCCCTCTGAAATGATCTTTTTTTGTTTGTTTGTTTTGTACTTTGTAAATTTTAGTGTCATCTGTGGAGGTTAATGTTTTTTTTTGTTTGTTTTTAAAGTAATATACACTGGATCCATGTCTGTTCTAGCACACAAGGGATGTCACTAAAGCTATAATAATGCAGGAAGCTCTTTTTCTGGTTTATCTAATCTTCTTTCTTCTTATTAACCATGCTTTTCTTGGAATTTGACCAATCCGGGTGATAATGTCTAAAAAAGAAAATATATGTATATTTGTATGTGCCGTCAAACAGTAAAGACACAAGACTTAATGCCAACTTGGAATTGCCTTAAAAAGCCATTATGCATTATTTTAGCCAATGCATAAGCCGCATAAGAAAAAATAATCATGATCAAGATTTTTGTTTTAATGAAAAGTGGTATGTTCCTTATTTATGTCAAAAAGAGGATGTAAACTACAGTGGCACCACAAACCTCCTCAAAGTTCAGTGGCATGACCTGAACATTACTAACTTTATGACTTGTGTCTTGTGTTCCTACCGCCATCAATAAAATGTTGACCAAAATGGACTTTATTCTTGTTATAGTTCTTTTTTTTATATCTTCAAAATTGTATTTTTTTTTTTTATGCCCATGTATTTCAATTGGAAAAATACAACTTTATAATTGTAATAGTGTTACTCTTTTCTCATAAAATAGAAAATTATTCTTACAGTATTAAGACGGGTTTTTTTCTAAATGACAGTATTCTCTATTACAGCCTTTGTCTATTTTTTTTTCTGAAGAAAATGACTTTAATTACAATATTTAATGTTTTACATGGAAAAAAATGTTTTTTTCATATGCGTCTGTGTAGGCTCTCAGTCGTACAGGAGTTGTCCAACAAGGGAAAGGCTTCTTGAGACGTCATCTGTACTTCTGTGAAGAAGGTGTCGGACGTTTCGCTCCTCATCCGAAGAGCTTCGTCAGCGAACTAATAAGTGCTGGTAGCCTAGGCCTTAAGTACAGTAAGAGTGGGCGGAATTGGTGTGCCAACACCCTCCTCCTATTGGTTCCTTACACTAAGCCTGGGCGGAGTAGTGGTATAATCCTCTCCTGCTATTAGCGCCTCGATAAAAGGGAAGTGTCGCTCCCTGAGTTGGGTATGAACGACTCTGATACTGGCTCGTTAGCATCTATTGTTCTGGCTCGGCCCTGGCTCCACCTTATTTGCAAGACTAAGAGCTGTGGGTTTCGGTCTCAGTAACCTGCTGAACACAGGGTCCAAATTAAACCTCAAACCACCATTCCGATTCAATGATGGGTTCTGTTGTTTGACAAAAATAGCTTCCTTTACTCCTCTTTCAAACCTCTTGGTTTGAAAGCTATTTTTGTCAATGATGGGTTCTGTTGTTTGAGTAATACAGTAGGGATGTATATGACAGGCACGTCTTTAATGAAGGTAGAAGTGACCTTAAATGTCCACGTTAAACATTGCATTTAGAATTGTTTTATGCATGTCAAACTATAAAAAGGTGTTTTGTGTTAATATTTTTGAGTCAACCATCATAGATGGGCGATGTAGCGTAGCTGGTGTCAGGATTGGCTTTAGCCAAGGTGCTGGATCCCAATAAGCAGAGAGGAGAAAAAGTCGTTGCAAAAAGGGTTAATAACAAAAAGGAGGCTCACGGGGAGTGCAATACAAAAAGAGAACACAAAAGGCAAAAGTACAACCGAAAATCCTCCGGGCAAGCCACGGGAAAAAAATACAAAAACGAAAAGCGCTGCTAGCACAGATAGCAGATAGCAATACAACAACAAAAAAAACACTGCTGGAATTGCCAAGCAGGGGAAAAATACTCACAGGATGTAACAAAAGAACACTGCTGGAAATAACCAAGCAGGAAACACGAGGTACAAGATGACCAGAAGGTATGAGAAGCCGCAGAGAACATGGAACTAGAGAGTTGCATGAAACAACCTGGCAACGGAGGACAGGTGTGTGCTGCTTATGAGGTGGCCTGGGGAATTAGCTGCAGGTGTGCGTGAATGGCTCCTCCCAGGCCAGCCGGTCTTGCACTGAAACCAAAACACAAATAGGGGGCAGCGGAGCAGCACCACAGATCATGACAGCTGACTCGTTAGCTAGCTAACAGGATGCTAACAAGTTTTGTGATTCAAAAATACATTAAGAACACAGGTGGACCCACGCAATGTATTAACGCGACAAAACGCGAACCATATTGTACGCTAACTGGAGAATGCATGCAAAACGAGGCAAAAAATTGTCACGTAAAACACGCTAACCGGAGTGGACGCTAACCGAGGTTCCACTGCATACATATCAATAGCAGAAGTATGCATGCAAACTACAATAACATCAGGCAATATTTAATGAACCCTTCAAGGTAATCGCAATTTCAAAAACTTGCGTTGAGCCTAAGGAAGGCATGAGTTTTGAGCTGAAAAGATATGAAGTCAACTACATTAACAGGAACAATTAGAGTGGAGGTAACGTTAAATTATATATTGAGCAGCAACCCTTAATTCTACTGTAACACTTTGTTATACATCCTGATCATTTTCTTACGTTCTCAGACGTATTCCAATGTAACCTGTATGCATATTTGAAATACATTAAACCACATGTGTCAACCTCGTGCCCTGGAGGGCCGAGACGCTGCAGGTTTTCTCTCCAACCAGTTTCTTCAGCAGGTGATTTAATTGATGAGCTCCTTCCCTCAAACTGAAGGTGTTGATCATTAAAATCACCTGTTTTAGTGACTGGCTGGAAAGAAAACCTGCAGTGTCTCGGCCCTCCATGGCACGAGTTTGACACCCCTGCATTAAACCAATGTTCCGGGCATGCCGAGTCGGGAGAAGGCTCCGGGGCAGACCTAGGACACGCTGGGGGGATTATGTCTGACAGCTGGCCTGGGAACACCTTGGTGTCCTCCCGGTGAAGCTGGAGGAGGTGGCAGGGACCGGGAAGTCTGGGCTTCCCGACTGAGACTGCTGCCCTCGCGACCTGGACCCGGATAAGCGGAGGAAAATGGATGGATGGATGGCATACCATACCATGCCATACCAATGCAAGTGGACTGTAACGGCAAAAACAATTGTGTCAAAAAAAAGTCAAATGTGTTCTTCCTTGGCCTAGTCCATGCACCACCTCTCATTCATTTTGCATTTAGTACTATTCATCCTCTACATGCATTTCCATTTCTATCATGTATTGATCAGACGGTAACGTGTGCTAGCATCACATTTAACTGCCCGCCCACGCATAAACAATAACCACTGGCTGGAAGCATTGTGCTGAGAAAAAGATTCCACTGAGAGATGTTGCGTCCATCCATGGTGTCCATCCATGGTGTCCATGCTGGTGTGTGTGGGCTGTGGCAGCACACGGGGGTCAAGCGGCGGGGAGGCAAATAAATCCATAGTTGTCAAGCTGAACAGACAATTGCATAAGCCTGTCCATCCCCCACTAGATTAACCTCCTCTCATAGGCCGCTGACGTCAACGCAACACAATACAACCCACATGATTTCTCTGCAAACACTCTCCATGAGCTTTTTACAACACGGGTGCCCGACATGCCGCCTGTATAATATTATGCTAAAGTTGTCATTTTTTAAAGGAAAAAGTAATATTGCAAGAATAAAGACATCTTTTTTTAAAGACAAAAATGACATATTCTACAATGAAGTCATATTATTTTATGAAACAATCATAATAATATTGTAGTTGTGTCTTTGAAGAAAACAAGTAGTCATGTCACAAGAATATTAGAGAGTAAAGTCATATTTTTTCAAGAAAAAAGTAATATAATTTATACTCTTCTTTGGTCTGTGCAGACCAATTGTTAATTTTCTTGGAATTTATTTGGTAGATTTTGGGTTACGGTTGTAATTATACAGTACCACTCCTGTCCTGTTGGTGGCAACAAAGCACATTAAAAAAGTGGGTGACAACTGAAGAAGACAAATTGAAATGGTTTCTTGTTTGGACTATGCACAAGTCATTCCCAATTTCCTTCAAACTTGTTTTACTGGCTATATCGTGAGTGTCACGCTCTAGTATAATGCATGACCCCAAGATGCAGAGAAGTGCAAGTAAAAGTATTTAACTACAAGACAATTTCAGTAGAAATTTTGAATGGGCCTGCCCTTGCAATTACCCCCGGTACGGCACTATATTCTTGCAGGTCACTATTTTATCACAACCTTGACACTGGGATCAATTTGCCCACTGTACCAGTAATGTCGACACTGGGATCGTTCCACCCACCTCTTTTTATGGTTTGAGATTGCTCTCTGCAGGACGCAGTGAGTACTGTATTCCTCACTAATTACTCTATCAAAGAGTAAAGATTTTATGGATAAAGACAGCATTACCATAGCAGCCTGCTAATGTTGCTTTTTTGTGTGCCTTATAAATTTGATAAATACGTTTGGTTCATTGCCTGAAGAATATTGTACTGTATAATGTACTGTATCTTTTTTTTTCAGAATGAACTCACAATGAAGTGAAGAAAAGGTTAAAGACTGCATGGAATTGTTGCATTTATATATATATATATATATATATATATATATATATATATATATATATATATATATATATATATATATATATATATATATAGTGCATATATATATCCATAGTGCAAGTGGATAAATTAGAAGTGTAACCCGTCTGCCCACACCTGGGATTGTAAACTGAACCTTTCGAATGAGAGGTAAGAGCAATACCAATACCAATACCAATACCAATACCAATACCAATACCAATACCAATAAACAGCCAGACTGTTGCCCAGGTGTTCAGCACATCTTTTAAATGTGGCTGTTGCCCCAGAATAAGCCACTTTTTATGAATTACTTCATGACGATTACACAAAGTGTTGCACACTGTAAATAGCACACTAGCCATGATCAAGACCTCCCTAATGATGTGACATATGCAGGATAGATAGATAGATGGATGGAGGGATGGATGGATGGATGGATGGATGGATGGATGGATGGAGCCCATGGTGCCCCAGTAAACGCTGAAGGTCACAGCCTGATGAGGACATCAGGACCACATCGTCTGCAAATAGCAGAGAAGAGATCCTAAGGCCCCCAAACTGGACCCTCTCAATGTCTTGCCTGCGCCTAGAAATTCTGTCCATGAAAATTATGAACAGAATCCGTGACAAAGGGCAGCCTTGGCTGAGGCCAACATTCACCGAAAAAATATACAAATAATGACGTAATAAAACAGTAAAAAACAGTCAAAACAATGCCCAGGATAACCTGTGTTAAAAGCCAGTCCATAGAAATACGATTTTAACAAAGATTTAAAAATGTTCCAGTGTTTGTACAGATCTGATGTTCAGGGGCAGGCTATTACAAAGTCTTGGACCTGTGACAGAAAAAACGCTATCACTCCGAGACTCTGCTCCCTCCATGGTAGGTATGTCAGTAGGATTGAGAAGGGCCTCAAAGTATTCCTTCCACCGGCCGACTATATCCTCAGTCGAGGTCAGCAGGCTTCCGTCCCAACTGTAAACAGTGTGGACTGGGTACTGCTTCCCCTTTCTGAGGCCTTTCTGATGGTTTGCCAGAACCTCTTTGAGGCTGACCGAAAGTTGTGGTCCATGGCCTCACCAAACTCCTTCCACACCCGGGCTGGGCCTGGCCGGGCCCCACGGGTGACTGCCTGACCACCAGGCATGGCTCCAGAATGAGGCGTCGGTGTCCCACGTCCGGGCGAGGTGCAGTTCCTCTTGTTTTTGAATATAAGGGTTTTCTGAATATGTCCGACATGATAGAGTGAAAATAAGTTCTCCTCCCATTCCGTGTGGAAATGGTCCGTTTTTAGCTTCTTACTTTGTTGTTCTTCCCTAATTTGTTTGAAACCCTCTCTTAAGTTTAGAACAAATCAATTAGAGGCTAACTAGTTCCCTCGTTAGCGTACTCTATGTCGCAGTGATCTCGTAGCCTGAGCAATGTGTTGTAAACAAAGAATAATAGGAGTGTAAAGGTGACTGTAGGGGTGTTAGTCCATATCTACAGGGATCTAATAATGCCAAAAAAAAAAATATTTAGAAAGACATAAACAGGTTTTCTATGCTCTAACTATGAAAATATTCCATTTATTAAGATTGAATCCTACTTCAAGGAAATGCACTTATGGCATCCCGGGTCTGGAACCAATTAACCGCTATAAATGAGGAACGACTGTAGTCAATATTTAATTCCACTCTAGTCCTATAAGTAGCAGTAATGTGCCCTACAAAGTGGAACTAAATCCTCCATCTGCACCACAAACACTTTCTTCTTGTGGTCATGTGCGATCTCTCCACGACAATTTCTGAAACTTGAATGTTGTGAATCGGTGATGTACAGTCAGAGGAGGCAGGTGAGACACAGTCATGATATCATAACATAAAATAAATATTAATATTTGTCCATTGAACTGTGTTATAAATATCTTTTTTGTTGGATGCCAATCGTTTTTAACATTTTCTTTTGTAAAAATTGCTGAAGTTGCACATTTCCTGATCAAATAGAGGACAGAAACCTAAGATGAGGCTGCTGCGAGTGTTTCTTTTCCGGCTTAGGGAGCAAAGGCCTGCCTACCGTCTGAGTGCACTCAGTGAGTGCACTGAGATGGATCATAGCACCTGCCAATCTGTTTGTCAGCATGTTGCCAGTAATATAATGTTGCAGAAGCATTTATAGTATTATACAGCATGACTTTCTACAGCCTGTGTAATGTCTTTAATGTAAATGTGACATTGTTACTCTTGCCATTCGGACAATAAAATACATAGAAATGTCATACTGGAGGCGCTTGCAGTACTCTCCTCATCTTGAAGGGGTGGGGACATGTGTGACCTGGAAGGGGCTTGTCACTGCCGCTCTTCCATGCAGAGGAAAATCCAGTGGTTTGTTTTTGACCGTATCAGCTTAAGAGCAGAAAATCAAATGCATTAAATATACTGTATGTTTATGTTCTTCTGAATGAATGAATGAATTTGACTGCCAAAATGATCACTGAGAAGTGATCAGACTTTTACAACGAAGTATCACAGCTTTTCCTGGTGAAGGATCGGATGCATGTACCCTATATAGAGATAAAAGGTAAGAGCACAAATGTTTTTCAGGTAATAAAAAAATAAATAAATGTGACCAAGAAGTATTTGAAAACAAATTGAAAACATTTTTTATTTTTTACTAGAGTGAACTATTCTCTTCTGTTTCTTGTTATCTCCTAATGAGCAACCTGTATTAATATAAACATAAAAGATTATAAATAACATTTTAAAAGAAGTCAGCAGCCATAAACCTCACTGCACGTGACTGTTGAGAATGTTTGGGTAAGCCTGCCTCATCCGTAGAAAAAAACCGTTTGTGCTTTTGTTTTGAAGGTCATTGTCATAGTGTCATAATGCTTTTGTTCTGAAGACAAGATCCGGAAGCTGAGCGCCATGTTTGTTTGTAGTACGTATGGTTTGACGGCGGGGTTAGCCAATAGCCGGAGCTTTGTGACTGTCAGCCGCTGCTCAGTCACTCCAGTGCGGCCAACAAGCGTAACCTTTGACGGCTTCTGACAACCTGGAGTGACTGCGATGACATCTCGCAGGTAAAGAAAAAAATTCTTTCGTAGTTTTATTTTGTATTCCTAACGTTGTGTGTCACCTGTCATGGCGTCAACGTGTTTTGATTGACACCTGCTTCACTTTGTACGAGCACTGCTAGATAGTGAGAGGAAGAGGGGGCTGGTTAACTTTTACTCTCGTTCGGGACAAAGGCGAACATAAACTTATGGTTCAAATGTTATAATGTTATTAATTAATTTAAAGAAATAGGTTATAACACATAACATATACTTATATAAAGCTTTATTCTTTATTGACATCAAGCACAGCTGTTTAGATTGTGCAGGTGTGCCTCATAATAGGATTGTATACCTCATGTTATATATAGTATTTCCGGTATTTATCGTATTTTAAGAACAAAGACAAACATTCTAAAGGCTATAAACTTTTTAATACCAATGTGAATAGATCTATTTATATTGGAGATATACTGGGGATAAGTACTCAAGTGCATGCCATTAAAAATAGCAATGTGTTGTTTAATAGTCAGGTTGACACAAATAACGTTAAACCTTAAATGTAGATTTGCTTCTTCATTACATATGTTCATTTTAAAATTATTTTTATTCTGTATTACACACGACTAGTCCAGGGTGTACCCCGCCTCACGCCCGAAGTCAGCTGGGATAGCCTCCAGCATACCCGCGAGGATAAGCGGCCTAGAAGATGGATGTATTACACAAACTTAATTCATTTAGTAATTACTTTAAAAAAATTTATTTATTTTTCATTATTTTTTAATTTTCATTTTGCATGAATAAAAGTACAGGTCTTAAAATCCACTCAAGTAAAAGTAGCTGTACTAGTTAATAATTTGATTTTATATCTCATATTATAGGCTATAGGGTTTTTCCCATAAGTAACCAAATAATCTCATCTTAATGACACTAATTCTCAGGGCTATACGGGTTTTAACACTGATGTAAATGACTTTATTATATAAAATATATAATATTACCACAATAGAGGCCATATTTTTATTGGAGGGTGGAGAGGTGTTATATTACTACAGTAAAGTCTAAAATAGTCATATTAGGTCTAATGTATAAAAATCTGTAATTTTTGCAGGAAAAAATTCATAATATTCTAAGAATAAAGGCATATGGTGTAGAAAAAACAGTCATATTTTTATAAAAATTGTCATACTTTTATGAGGATAAAGTTGTTGTTTTTCAAGTGTAATTTTTTACAAAAAAAAAGCCAAAATATATTACAAGCATATCATGGTCTTTTAGATAAAAAAGTGGTAACATTAAAGGAATAAAGTAGTTTTTTCGTGGAAAAAAAGTAATATGTGCCATTATATAAATGAAATAGCATTGTTTTGTTTAATCGTGTGTGGAACCTTAAAATGTACACTTGCCCATAAAATTAAATAACATTATTAAACAAATGTAATTTTATTATTTATTTATTTATTTATTTTTTAGCAGTCACTCACTTGCTCGGACTTTCTTTTAATTCCAGCAGTGTATAGTGTTATTCCTAAATGTTTATTCTTGTGAGTATTTCACTGCATGTTATCAGGTGCATGTGCATCTAACATCAGCTCGATCCATGCTGTGTGCAACACTCTTTACGTCAGCACTTGGAAGAGAACTTTGCATGTCCCGCTCGCCAGAATTTTGCTTTCTTAGCACTCCAGGAGTTGATAGTTGACACAAAAGAGGTCATCACTGTACGGGTGTCAAATGGAGCACAGTGAATCAGGGCAGTGTAAGTTCAGGTTCAAACTCCTGTTTGGAATTCTTGACCATATTTTAATTTGAAGTTGATTTGAAGGTCTGAAAGTGCCGAATTTCGGATGAACTGCTCTAACGTGCTCAAAATTCCCTGTACCTCCTTTAATCTGTTTAAGGATGCTTAAAAAAAAGTTGAAGTAAAATGTTATCATTCTTAATTGTCATGTAAGCGTAATTAAGACACAAAAACAAACACTTAACTTGAATAATGTAATTGAACATGATTCACCAAGCAGATGTGGCTCTAATAATGGCATTTTTTTGCTAATTCAGAATTGCTGTACAAATGTAAAAATAAGTCAAGCGCTGCTAATACTAATGAAACGCAAAGCGAACAAGAATCGCGTGGGAGATGGCCTCATGCTTGCCCATTTTATGAACATCAAGTGTAAAAACGAGTTATTTTAAGACACAAAAACAAAGCAGTTAACTTTTAATTACAGAGTAATTTGATTACAAACTAAATGCATGACGATAGAAACGCTTCCTCGCTTTCTCTGTTAATTCAGAGCAGAGTTACGACGCATACAAACTAGGGATGTCCCGATCGACGTTTTTTGGCTTCCGATCAGATTTTTTCAATAGTCTTGCCGGGCCGAACCGATCCGGTACTGATCTTTTGTTTGTTTGTCTGTTTTAATAATAATAAGAAGCTTTTGTTAGAAACATGAATTTGTGGAATTGAATATGGTTATGAAAATAGCTCTTCCAAGCATTAAACATAACGCAACCAAAGTATTGCTGAATGTACTTTTTTATTACACAGCATGACCAACAATACGGTTTGGTTTTTGTAACAAACCTCTGTAAGTCAGGTCCCCAATCCAAGAAATGATCCATCATTCCATCCATCCATTTTCTATACCGCTTCTTCCTCATTAGGGTCGCGGGGGCATGCTGGAGCCTATCCCAGCTGACTTCGGGCGACAGGCGGGGTAATAAAAGATAAAAATGAAAAAAAAATGGGCATGCAAAATACTAGAAAAGTTATTTTTAACAAACTCTCTTAGAGTCCTATGAAATCCGTTTTCTCAGTTTTAATTTTTTAGGATTCAGTTTTTTACTTTTTCCACTTATTTTACCAGCATAGAGTGTGTGCTATTTGGGTTAGTGAATAAAATGCAAAAATCCTTCCATTTATTGATGCAATACATTGATGATGCAATACATCATTGGCCCACGAATCGGCTCAAAGAGCCGGTTCTTTAAAATGAATGACAGGAGCCAGCTTACGTTGTTGGTAGCCAATTAGGAACCGATTCGTTTTTTCCTCGTCTTTTTTTCCTGTTCAAGGCAAATGTCATTGGTCAAGATGTAAGATGTGCGGCGGCATCTCTGTGTCCACACAGAGCAGGGGGCGGGGTTAAACACATGCTGTGGTGTCCTTAAAGCTGATTTGTTCGTGAGAAATGAGATGACCTATTTTAACTTAATTTGTCTATTGAGATGGGTCTTTGTTTTTGTATTTTATTTATAATATAACATAATATATTTTTTGTAGCTGCTCATTGAGGTTTAAATAAAAATCAATTTAGATAATAAACATTTGATATCATGCATTTTTTACATTAGTAATTCATTTTACACAATGCACATCATTTGTTAATAAATTAAGACAACAAAAAAATCTGAGGATCCACTTCGGAGACGAAAGATCTGTCTTTTTTTTAGTGAGCCGAGCCCAAAGAACTGGCTCTCTAAAAAGAGCTGAAATTTCCATCACTAGTATCCAACTGATAGCATAGCTAGTTAGCTACGTAAGCAAGTGTAGCTTGTACAGCTGAGACATCATCGTGAGAGTTGCTGATGTAAACAAAGAAAAGTAGTAGAAGACTTGTAGATTTATATACAGATACATTAAAATTTTGCTCTAGTTTGATTCACTTTGTATGGACTTATTTCAGGAGCAAAATGCGAATTAAAGGCTTGAAAAACGTACTCGCACGAGTGCTCCCTTTTTTTTTTGTCTACTCGCACAATCTATTTCTAGGCGCATGTGAAATGTGAGTGAAATGCTCGCACTGTACAGCCCTGAGTAAGCGGGGGTATTCAGGCATATCTCTGCTATAATGCCCGTATACATACCATCTTTGGGGCTGGGTGAGAAGCTATTCACACCTTGGGCTTCATGGGGGGTAGCTTGCCATGGAGAATAATCCCCTGGTTCCTTTCAAGGGAGCATTGCCATTTCACATTTTGGGAACACTTTTACTCTGGATTGGTAGTTTTGGCCGCACTGGTCCCCCCCTGCTAGTGGTCAAATAAGTAGGGAGATGCCATACCACTTTAATACCAGTGTTTCCCATACATTCATGTATGTACGCCACTAAATCATTTTCACCGCCACATATCGATTTGGCGATACCTTTTGAGAATTCTTAATTTTTATGCAGAGACTGTTATTTTGAAAACTCTTACTTTGAAAGTGTCACTTCTGCTTTCGGTTTGTGTGTTGCAGTCGGTATTCTTTTGGTTGCTTTCTATATCGGAATTACCCAATAAAAACAGAATCTACAGTTAAACGTGGAATCTCTCAGAAATTAACATAATTCAATGCTGTCATCGTGAGGAAGAGCAACGTTTGTGTGGGGAAGTATTTCCCAGCGGACTGCTCAATCGTGGCTGAATCTCAGCATGAACCGGAAAAAGCTGGCAGTAAAAGCGGGGTTAGCTTAGTAGCAGAGCATGCTAGTGCAGCTTTGTGTGTGAGTGACTCAGGCTGTATGAGTGTGTTTACACCGTGTTGTGTTTTACCGCTTCTTAATTCAAACAATCGTTTTACGTTGTGCTGAAACTAGGAGGAGAGGCATATTTATTTTTGCTCCCAGCTCGTCTTAACCGTCAATAAACACAGCACACACAACACACTTCCGGCCTTCAAAATAAGAGCTCTGTTCGCCACACACTGTCTGGCAACAAAATAAGGCAAGGTAAGTTTATTTATAGAGCACAATTCGTACACAAGGTAATTCAAAGTGCTTTACAGAAAAGAAGGGCAAAAACACTTCATGAAATCATTCTATAAAACATAAAATCACTCTAAAATCATTACACAAAATTCCATAAATCATTGCCTGAAACAACAAAAATAAAAATGAAGTAAAAGAGTCAAGACAAAATACTTTCAGTTGTCATATGCACAATTGAATAGAAGCTTTTTCAGCTTGGATTTGAACATTGCCAAAGTTGAGGATTGTCGCACATCTTCTGGAAAATAAGGTTTCTTACATCTACATAGCTTGCATTAGTAACTAAGGTTGGGCATCGAGTCTCAAGTATCGATGAGGTGATAACATTCTGATTTCTCCCGGGATTTCTCCCGGCAACACAAAGATATCATGCAAAGTAGGGTGCACGACCAACATGATTAAACACCTCCCGATTAATGTTGTACCAATAAGATTTTGCCCCTTTTTTGACATGCGACGTACGGCTTCCTCGAAGCAGTCAGAAAAGTCAAACAACAGATGATGTCTGTTTCATGCCAATGTATCCGAGGGTTTCAATATGCCCGCTGTTGTGGAAGTTTGGTGTAAATAAAGGATGGGAGCCATGGCTGCAAGATGCAAGTTTATTCATGTAAACACAACAAAATAAGTGTGTCATAAAAATAGCTTACACCAACTACAATATACAAAAACAAGAAGGGGGAGTGAGACAAAAAGCATTTTGAAAAAGTAATTTCTTGAAAACAGCAATTAAACTGAAATAGGCTGTTTATCAGCTGATCAAAAGTTTAAGATTATCGCTCAAAAAAATACCAAAAAACTCTCCAAACCACAACAAAAAATGTTCTCAGTAGGACTCAGTAATGAGTATCTCCACCGTTCTTGTTGTCTTCTCGTTGTCTTGTCTTGTCAAAAATTGGTTTGGGCTTGCTTGATGTATGCAAACATTTATGATCCTGCCTCTTAAAAGCATTGATTTGAGAATCGTTAGGAACCATAATCGAAATGAGGAATCAGAACTGCAATTGTTCAAATTCAATGATGCCCAACCCTACTAATACCGCAATTGGAATTGCATTGGTAGCTACATCTTCTTTCACCACCAGCATGTGGAATTACAGTTTGTTGAGGATTTTGTAGCAATATGTGCAGAGGCTGACACCCCATTAGAAAAGTTAGCCAAGCTACACCCGTTTCTGAAATTCTGGGCGAAATTGGCCAGTGATGTATTGCATCAATAAATATACGGATTTTAGAATTTAATAAATGGACATTTTATTTACTGTCACAAAGTACACACTCTGTGCTGGTAATATAAGTCTAAAAGGTAAAAAAACGCAATTTAAAAGTATAAAATGGAAAAAATGGAATTTGAAAAAAATACAATGCAATTTATAAAAAAATTAAATGGAATTTGGGAAAAAATATAAGATTTAAGCAGTGTCATTAGTTTTCGAAGGGGAACAAACATGAATTATGAATTAAAATTTGAGATGAAATAGAGAACTTGCAGAACATTGAATTAAGCCATATTTATTGGAACCACCGGCGATGGGACTATATGTCTGATGCTGAGGTGTTGGATGACAAAGACATGGAGGTGAATACCTCTGTGAAAGTAAGTCTTATAACATGTATAATGCTTTGAATGCTTGTCGCTATGGTGGCAGATTGAGGTGTTTGCATCCAAAATGTGTTTATACCGTACTCGTAAAGGTGTTTCTTCATACAGTAGCAGTCTTCAGTGAAATTAACGTGGTGATCCATATCGCATACAAAGAACTTAGCACTTGGGTCGTTCTACTCACATCTATAGCTCTACCTTGGCCTGCTCACAGCATGTGTCCACTTACAAATCACCTCAACTGGCCGTGGCAGGTGGCTCCCCCCTGCTGCATAATCTGGTTCTCCTGGCCTCCAGAGCTCCACCCGGGGCTGCTCACAGCATGTGTCCGCTTACATAGCACCGTCCTCGGCCATGGCAGGTAGCTCACATCGGACTATACTGCGTGGTTGTCCTAACATCTACAGCTGAACTCGGGACTGCTCACAGCATTTGTCCGCTTACAACAATGCACTTTCCTTGGCGTCCACCACGGATGGCTTTCGTACTTGCTTCATTCATTGTAGTCTAAACCTTTATCTATTAAAGGAAAATAAACTTACAGTATCACTTGGACACTGAACAGCCAGAGGCAACACGACGTTTTGGCATGACTACTATTGTGATTAAAAATATACCAAGCAAAGTCTGCTAAGATGAGAGCCATCTCTACGCCGACATCACTTCCCGAAACGCCCCCTTTTCGAGACAGCTGTCAGAAAAATTTCCCGCCACATATTTAAATTTTTTTTTTTTTTTTTACTAATTTAACAAACATCTTAGCACATAATTACAAACCATGTAGAACATTTTTAAGCAAAGTTGAAAAATCATGTCGGTGACCCTTTTAATTGCTTGTTGTGTGATATTTTATTGATGTTCTGATGTTGTTATAGTCAGCATTACAGTTGTTTATTTAGTAAATAGCATCTGACTGCTGAACTAATTTGAGATTATGGCTAACCTAATTTAAAACTACTGTACAGTTTAACTAACACTTACTATATGAAAGTATATTTGCTGCCACTGTTTATATTAATATTCAGTTTTATATGCATATGAGATGGGGACATTGAGTTTATATAAAGTAATGCACCGTGTGTACACTTTCAAAGTCCACAATTAACGTTGATGAGTCCATCTAATGATTTTGACCGAAACGAGTGGTCAGTAATTCCATACACCAGTTTCAGAGATTAATACTCAACACTACCTGTTAGTCCTCCTCCTCAACACATTATAAAGGGACTTTCCCGGAGGGAGGGAGGGAGGGGAAGGAATCCACAAAAATTACATGCACATGCGTCATGGACAATAATGCACATTAGATGACTTAGTCTCGGTCAATGTATGCTAAACTAAACATCTTAACTTTGTGTTACAGGTGACAAATCAAATTAGTGTAACATCTAGCTAGGGCTGTCTTTGACTAAGGATTTTCATAGTTGAATCTGATTCGTTAGATTCAGGAATCAAGAATCTTTATTGTCATTGTGTGTCCATACAGCAAAATTACGATTGGTAACTCCCAGCTGTATATAAAAAAAAATAAAAACATACTAAGACGATATCAATATGTAAACAGTTGTAGTGCACATGAGCAGTAGGATGAGTATACTGTAAAGTGCAGTCCAGTGCAAAATTCAGTCCTTTATTGCACATAGTGAGTCTGTTTTATGTGTAGGGGGGAAATGGATTGGACACCTCTTGGTTGCGCTTTGGCTTTTGAGTCTGGAGGTCAGAGTTTTTATGTTTCTCTACTGTTTCCCGAGGGAAGCGGAACAAACAGTCCATTTCCTGGGTGGGTGGGGTTGACGGCAATATGTCGGGCCTTCCTGTGGGCCCGGCCCGCGTATATTGAGTCTGGGTCTGGAAGAAGACTTTCCACAATCCCCTGATTTTGCCTATAGTCGACTGATATTCAATAATTCTTAAAAACATTTTAAGAGCAGAGCTAATGGTGAGCCTGACAAGCAGATCTCATTTGCATCTTTTTCCACGTAAAAGTAACAGGCTAAAACACTTAAAAATAAACATGGTAGGTGTGCAACAACTGTACCTTAATTTATTTAGAGACACTGAAAGCAAGATGAACAAAACAGTAGGAACACGGTCATTGTTGGCACACATCACAAACGTAGAATAGGAACAATATGGCTTGAAAAACAACCTGCCAAAATTGTTAGTAGCCTAATATCTTGCCTTAAAATTCACATTAAAATGAAGTTGCCATAACAGGCTAACCCCTTTTTAAATGATCTTCAATGATTATCCAATGATGTTGGTTGTTGGGTCGCGTGATATATGAGAAGCTTCTGAGACAAGTTGCACTTCTTTCTGCAGCCATCTTTAACCTTTTCAAAATACTTCCACACTTTGGATGATTTTTAGTAGCCATTATGAGCCAGTAAGTCCATCGATGTTGACTGTCTTCCAAGCGTTCAAAGCTAGCGGTCACGTGAGTGCCTTTGGCTTGTGCCACTGAAGCGTGTGGTATCGGTCTTGTTAAACACACACGTCATTTTCAGTTTTATTGACACAAATTAGGCTGATTTTGGGTCAAAATTTTGCTATTCATAACAAAAACAAGGACATTCTTTGTAAAAATGTATGCTGAGCAGCAGCCGTGGGCACCCCCATGTAGTCAGCTTGGTACAATCTTGATCACATGACATTATTATATGATTTGATGGTAAGATTGATAGTTGAATCAAACTCTTCCAAATCTAATCATCGAATACTCTACCATTCTAAGGCACTCCTAGTAATATCTAATCCTATACAGTGGTGTGAAAATGTTTGCCCCCTTCATGATTTCTTTTTTCCATGTTTGTCAAACTTGTGACACAATGTTTCAGATCATCAATTTAATTATTAATCAATGACCACACAATTGAACACAAAATGCAGTCTTTAAATGAGTCAGTCTTTTTATTATTAAGGGAGAAAAAAAATCGAAACCTACAGTACATGGCCCTGTGTGAAAAAGTGATTGCCCCCTAAACCTAATAACTGGTTGGGCCACCCTTAGCAGCAACAACTGCAATAAGACATCTGCGATAACTTGTAATGAGTCTCTTACAGCGCTGTGGACGAATTTTGGCCCACTCATGTTTGCAGAATTGTTGTAATTTAGCCACATTGGAGGGCTTTCGAGCGTGAACCACGTTTTTCAGGTCATGCCACAGCATCTCAATAGTATTCAGGTCAGGACTTTGACAAAGCCTCTCCAAAGTCTTCATTTTGTTTTTCTTCAGCCATTCAGAGGTGGACTTGCTGGTGTGTTTTGGATCATTGTCCTGCTGCAGAACCCAAGTTGCTTTCAGCTTGAGGTCACGAACAGATGGCTGAATATTCTCCCTCAGGACTTTTTGGAAGACAACAGAATTCATGGTTCCATTTATCACAACAAGTCTTCCAGGTCCTGAAGCAGCAAAATAGCCACACTATAGCCAACACTACCACCACTATATTTTGCTGTTGGTATGAAGTTTTTTTCCTGAAATGTGGCATTAGTTTTACACCAGATGTAATGGGACACACACATTCCAAAAAGTTCAACTTTTGTTTCGTCAGACCACAGAATATTTTCCCAAAGTCCTGGGGATCATCAAAATGTTTTCTGGCAAAATTGAGACGAGCCTTAATGTTCTTTTTGTTCAGCAGTGTATTTCGTCTTGGAAATTTTGTCTTATGGTCGAGTCCTGAATACTAACCTTAACTGAAGCAAGTGAGGCCTGCAGTTCTGTGGATGATGTTGTGGGGTTTTTTGTGACCTCTTGGATGAGTCCTTGCTGTGCTCTTGGGGTAATTTTGGTTGGCTGGCCACTCCTGGGAAGGTTGAACACTGTTCCATGTTTTTGCCATTTGTGCATAATGGCTGTCACTGTGGTTCACTGGAGTCTCAGAGCTTTAGAAATGGCTTTACAACTTTTTTCAGACTGATAGATCTCAATTAATCTCAGTTATGTTTTAACAGGCGGCGCAATCACTTGGTTTGAATTTTTTCTCTCCCTTAATAAAAAGTTTAATTTAAAAACTGCATTTTGTGTTCAGTTGTGTTGTCATTGACTAATATTTAAATTAGTTTGATCTGAAACATTTTAGTGTGACTAACATGCAAAAAAATAAATCAGGAAGTGGGCAAACACTTTTTCACGCCACTGTATGTTATTGCTTATGAATTAATTTGATTTTTAGACGAGGGTAAAAAAACAACAAAAAAACAAGCTGCGGGCAGAAAATGGCCCCCAGTCAGCATTGTGGAAAAAGCCTGGAGTAAGTGTTAAGTCGGTTTCCGTACTGTTATTTTCCACAGTTTGTGTGTTACAGCGACTGAGACATTTGAGTGTTGCTTTTAGGCTGCTATTGCACTTCCTGATCTAAAATCTCACAGCCACAAATTTTTAAAAAAGTCTTAATGAAAGGTCTTTCAGGACAATTCAAATTCCGTATATCGGCCACTTGTACCTTCATCAGAGAGTGTAAAATAACACAAAATAACTTAATGTTTCTGCTCCGTGTTCATTCCAAAATCCCCACCAACTATGCACGATGACCCCCTATCTTTGTTAATGGAACAGACCCCATCTGTCACTGAGACCCATTTGAGAAGAATGAGTCAGGTTTTTTGTCAGGCCACAGGAAAACAACAGCCTGTGTGGAGGAATCAGATAACACGCTGGCAACCATTTCCACCAGAGCGACTCATGCACGAGCACACACACCCCCCCCACCAACTGTTGGTGTATGCATGTTGTACATGGAGGATTCATACAAGTACCTGTAATTAAAATAAGTGTACACTAATCCCTCATTTATCGCAGTTAATTGCTTCCCAACCGTGATAAATGAATTTCCGCAAAGTAGGACCCCTTATTTGTAAATCAAATATTTTTTACCTCCTACATATGTTTTATTAATATTATTAGAGCCCTTTAGACATACTGTATAATAACAGCCCTACAGTATGGGTGGGGAAGATTCTTAGATGCATTGCGATGCGGACATTGGCAATTATTAATCGTTTCATAAATGCCAATAATTGATGTGGAAAAAACGGGAAAAAAAAACGGAACAAAAAGACTGAAAGCGGAAGTGCCGCCCAGACAGTTTATGGTGGTGCACGTAAGTGTAATGGGCGCCACACACGGGAGGTGCCAAAAAAACTGCGATTGGCGAAAACTCATCACCAACCCTGCACATGTGTGGCGACGAGCGGCTGTGACCAGCTACACTGGTGAGTGATGCATTCACATTGAATTGTACGAGTCTCCCACAGTTTTGATTGGCTGTCAGATGTGGAGGGAATTTGGGGGTATCAAAGTAGTTCAGAGGAGGAAAAGCGGCCAGTGTTGATCGAGTACTCTTGCTAGTACCAGATGTTGCTAATATTGATGATAAACTTACATAAATGTCAGTTTAAGTTAATGTAAACTTACCCAATGTGTTTTACTCTGGCGCTAACAAGTTCCTATGCCACTGCTTTTTTCTTTATATCGCTATATTGTTTGGTTTTTTTTAGAAATGTCAAACAGCTCTGGGAAATTAATCTGTTTTCATGTTTATTTTAATTGTGGCTCATTAGATATGAAAAATATGTACAAATAAATTATACAGTATATAGAAAAAATATGCTTGAAAAAATTGATGATGATGAAATTGATCACAAAAAAGAGATGCGTCGATCATCGTTTCATCATCGCATCACAGGCCTCTGAATTGTAATGAAAGTGCCTTCAAGGACCATCAAACAGTGGGACAAATTGCCGCTTGCACTAAACATTCAAAAACTGGGGCATTTCTAACTGTATATTATTTTTTAATAAAATAATAGCCCATATTTCCAAAATTTATATCTCTTTATAGAGAAGTAGTTGAATATTGAATCATTTACTACAAAGAGATACATCATGATACAATCGCGATTAAATGTTTTAATCAATTGACAGCCCTAAAAATTACATATAGTTAAAGGTAAATTGAGCAAATTGGCTATTTCAAAATTGTGTATGAAACTGGTAGCCCTTTGCATTACTCAGTACCCAAGAAATAGCTCTGTATCAAAAAGGTTGGTGACCCCGGCATACAATATGGTGCGTGCGTGTCTTGTGTTATTCATACACTGCATGAGTACATCTGTATTAATATATTTTTTCATCAGAAAATGTTCTTCCTTGTTTGCATCCTATTAGCTAGCGAACAAATGGCAACGGGAACCGGAAGTTACATCGCCCGTCTGTGATGTCATTAGTGGTTGACTCTCAAAAATGTCAACACAAGACACGTTTTTATAGTTTTATAATTATAGCTTTACATGCATAAAACACTCAAGACATTCAAGAAACAACTCATGTCAAAACAGGGATGTGGCGGTGATCTCGCTGCCACATCGTGTCTTTGGGTACGTTCATTTATCCATGTCATTCATCATTTATATGTATTTATTTGCATTTTCAATTGTTTTCCGCATGTCAAACTATAATTGTAAAAGTAAAAATAATGTAAATAATATAAATAAAAAATGGTTAGCATCCATTTTGGTTAGTCACCTTCAGCCCAAATTAAAACATCCATAAAATATTTTATTTATCCTCGACTATGGTCCAGAACCCACTCTATGTTTCTGCTCCCCTCTTTTAAGGAGCAACTCACCAGTTGAGAACCACTGTCTAAGAATGTTTTAAGGATTTGCATGACATGTCTCAAAGAATAGAGACAAAATTATCATTTTTCTTGTATTCACTCGTTTAAAACAAAGTAAACTCCTAAGTAACTCGAATAATATAGGGGGGGGGGTCTTCGTTTAGCACCTTGTGCAAATACCACAGCTCGTCAGTGATGCTAAAAATACAGGCGACACTACCAAAATCCACACTCAGAGGCTTCGTCTGTGACCAATATAACCCTCGCAGGGACTTTGATGCCTCAGTGAGTCTGCTAAGTATACCACCTTTTTGTCGGCGGGCCTAGACAGACATGCTGAAAATAGCCAAGACCAAGCTTTAATGAACTTGAGACATTACGTAAGAGGCTAAGCGGCGGCTGGATTGCACGCTGTGTCCCGTTTGGCTTCAAGCAGCTTGAGGCCCAACCAGTCTCTCCCAGCTGCCCATGTCTCTCTGTTCTCTTGACATCTTATCACAGCTAACCAGGTCCATTTGGAATCCCGGCTGCTCATTTGTGTTTTCTCTGTTTGGCTGCTGGAGGCTAATGCAAGGAAATGGGTCACATGGTGGCCGTCAAAGGAAATCCTATTCTTGGAAAGCCCTGAGTCACGCAGTCGGCTACTCCAGTCATGATGGAGGCTGGAGCTGGGCAGGTCATTTGCGCCTAACCTTTTTATTTTAAACATAAGTCCACAATTGCTGGGATAAGAGTGTAACGATACATGTATTTGTAATCAGATTTTTCTGTATGGCACAGAGGCGTATTGAGATCCAAATCCAACAACTCCAAAACAAAACAAGTGACCTGGACAGTCACCATTATAAAATAACTAGGGCTGTCAAATGATAAACAATGTTAATCAAACTAATTCCAGTTTTCAAATTAATTAATTAATTATTATTAATTACCATTTGCAACCATGTGAAATATGCCAATTTTTACTGTATTTTATGAACAGAAATATAAATGACAAGACACGTGTATGTAAAATCCATCCATCCATCCATTTTCGCTTCTCCTCATTAGGGTTGTGGGGGGCATGCTGGAGCCTATCCCAGCTGACTTCGGGCGACAGGCGGGGTACACCCTGGACTGGTCGCCAGCCAACCGCAGGGCACATATAGACAAACAACCATTCACACTCACATTCATACCTATGGACAATTTAGAGTCTCCAATTAGCTCCACACTAACTCCACACAGAAATGCCCAAGGGAGAATCAAACCCAGGTCCAGGTCACTGTGTTGGCCAACGTGCTAACCACGAGACCACCGTGCAGCCCATGTAAAATCCAAATCAAGCTAAAAGATACCACACTGAAAATGTATTTGCCTAACACTACTGTCTTTAATGGTAGCAGAACATTTTAATCACATTTTAACCGCGTTATTATGAGCAAGGAGGGTTTGCGTTCAAAGACACCATGTAATTTAAGATGAATTCACATGTTTTGAGTGTACTGTACGTACTGTACTGTATGTATTTTCTGGGATTTCTGAGCTCACTTAAATGCAGCAAATTGTACTTCTGCAGTAAGAGCTTCTTTAGTGAGTGAGGAGTATTTGCACTTACTGTTTTTCATTGTCTTTCTGTTTTTCATTGTCTTTCTGTTTATCATTGTCTTTCTGTTTATTTAGACCACACATACACCCCATACACGCATAATAAAGACATTGTCGTGATGTTTGGAGTGTCCATGAATGCATCTTGCGGTCATCTAGTGACAATAAGGAAGTATTGTTCCGATGTTGAGCGGACGAGAGGCGTGTTTGCGATTTGGAGATACATATATGGTGATGGAATTGGACTGCTGTTGATGTGTTCAAGTCAGAATAAAGTTATTAAAGAGCGTTAGACTATGTGTGACTGTGTTGAAGCGATACGCTGTGCCTCCGTGTGCTGTCAAAACAGAGGCGTGGCTTGACATACAGTAATGCGTTAATTAGGGTAAAAAAGTTTAATAAAATAAATTAATTACTGCCGTGAACGTGCTATTTTTGACGGCCCTAATGATATAACATTACAAGTTTTTTTTTATTTATCTTGTGACCTTCTTGGGCCACTTAGTAATTGCATTTATTTGCATTCTACTTTGAATTTGTCGAATTTTCCTTCGGCAGAATTTGTCGAATTTTCCTTTGGCAGGATACTGAACCTCCAGTTGATACTGATGCTGCGTTATCAGTAGGTAGATGTGCTAACAGTGTCAATGCGCTTGGAGGTGGAAAAGCGCTACACAAGTGAAAGACCATTAGCACTTACCATTTTACTTATTATTATTATTATTTTTTTGCTATTTATTTTAAATATACACCCCTGATCAAAATCTTAAGACCAGTTGAAAAATTGCTAGAATTTGCGTTTTTCACATTTGGATCTTAATGAGGTTTTAAGTAGAGCTACAATATGCAAAAACAAGAAGAGTTAATGAGACAAAAAACATTTTGAAAAGTAATTTATTGAAAACAACAATTAAACTGAAATAGGCTGATTATCAGCTGATCAAAAGTTTAAGACCATCGCTCAAAAAATAACAAAAAACTCTGCAAACCAGAACAAAAAATGTTCTCAGTAGGACTCAGTAATGAGTAGCTCCACCGTTCTTGTTAATCACTTCAAAAATTCGTTTGGGCATGCTTGATGCGAGTGCCCGTCATTTGACATCCCTGCACCACATGAAGCTCCAGTGTTCCACTGAATGAAAAAGCACCCCAGACCATGAGTAGAAAACATCTCAGGTAGGATCTCCTTGTCATGCGAGTAACGTTGGAAGCCATCTGGACCATCAAGGTCACATTTTTTCTCATCTGAGAATAAAACTTTTTACCACCTTTCAATGTCCCATGTTTGATGCTCCCTGGCAAAGTCTAAACGGGCAGTTTTGTGGCGTTGAAGGAGACGAGGTCTTTGAATTCGTTTTTTGTTTTTTTAGCCCTTTTCCCGCAGATGTCGTCTGATGGTTATTGCGCTGCAGTTGGCACCAGTAAGGGCCTTAATGTGGGTGGAAGACCGCCCTGTGTCTTGATGGACAGCCAATCGGATCCTCCGGCTCAGCGCAGGTGTGATTTTTTTTTTTGGGGGGGGGGTCTACCACTTGACTTTTTGTTCCATAATGCTCAGGATCTTTCAAAAAATGTAGAATGACTGATTTACTGCACCCAACCTCAGCAACAATGGCACGCTGCGAGAGGCCGTTCTTATGCAGCTCGACAATTCGACCACTTTCAAAAAGACTTTCTTAGCTTTAGCCATCAGAAGGGCATGACAATGTGAATGCCCGACAGAAAATGAAAATTCTTACCCGATTTTGGCTTTTATAGCCTGTGGTCTTAAACTTTTGATCAGCTGATAAACAGCCTATTTCAGTTTAATTGTTGTTTTCAATAAATTACTTTTTCAAAGTGCTTTTTGTCTCACTCCCCCTTCTTGTTTTTGCATATTGTAGCTGTACTTAAAACCTCATCCAGATCCAAATGTGCAAAATGCAAATTCTATCAATTTTTCAACTGGTCTTAAGATTTTGATCAGGAGTGTATATGTTCAATTTCCGTTATGTTCTAATATACTGTCTAAAAATGACAGTTCAAAAGAGCTTTTGTTTTCCTCTTCTTTTCAGTAATTTCAAAAATGACCAGAAGCCAATCAGGCTGGGAAATATGGCATAGCTACTGTGAATGAGAATACATGTAATTTGGAAGTGGTAGTGCACAAGGCAGGATTTGAAGTGCACATTAAATGGTTTATGCACACTTTAAACGTTGCAACCCAACCTACCTCGGGGTGCCCAGCGTCACTCACTCGTGATGTGTGGCTGTTTTTTCCATCAGAGTTGAACAACTGGAGTTGTGTTGAAGCAGAAGCTGTAGTAATTCTACATGTGATCAAAGTTACTTAAGATTTGTCAAATCAGCTGCACAAGACTTCTATCAAAACGTGATAGTAGCATCTATTTACTACTTCCTGGTAGTGCTCTTAGCATCATGGGAGCTGTAGTTCTTTTAGCACAAACAAACTAATCTACTGCAATCTGAAATCTAATTTACATTTCTCTACATAACTACACATCAACAAAATAGACTAGTAGTAGAAGCATTATTTCAAGTCATTCAAACATCATGCTTAGGTCATGCATAGTAAGTTAAATATAAGTTCTACTTACTAACAGTTTTACTGAAATATGCTTCTGCATCTTAAGTGACACCATCTGAGTTTTTGCAGTAGCATTTAACAGAAACTGCTCCCCTTTTGAATTTTTTTTTATTTTTATACTGGTGCTGTCACGTCTTGTTCTTGGCATAGTGGCGATGACCCCAGTATGCAGAAAGCAGGCACTCGTTGCAGGAAAAACTTATCTTTAATGATGGCTGCAGCGCAGCGGCAGGAACTCGATAAAGAACGCTTTGCAGTAGCGTGTCAGGCTTACACAGACACCGACACAAACGAACGAAAGAACGAACGAACGAAACGAACGAAATGCAACAACACAGAAAGATGCACGCACCTGAACTAAATAGGACAACTCAAATTAGCAACAGGTGCAAGACAAAGAAGAAAGCAAAGCAGGCGGACACAAACCAGGCAAAACAGGAAGTACTACCAAAATAAGAGCATAGAACAGGAACTAAGGCATAAAAGTGTAAACACACTAAACTGTCACGCAGACTAACACATAGATCGTGACAGTACCCCCTCCTCAAGGACGGATCCTAGACGTCCGAAAAGTCCAAAGTCACAACAAAAGAAAAAAGGAGGGATGGGTGGTGGGAGGACCGGTGGTGGGTCAGCGGCACGACCCCTCCGGCGGACGGCCAGGATGGTGAGCCTGGCAGAGGAGTTGGGACCCATCCGGCGGTCGGCTAGAACGGCAGGTCCGGCAGAGTGAGTGGCGGAACCTCTCCGGAGGACGGCCAGGATGGTGAGCCTGGCAAAGGAGTTGGGACCCCTCCGGTGGTCGGCTAGAATGGCAGGTCCGGCGGAGTGAGTGGCGGAACCTCTCCGGAGGGCGGCCAGGATGGTGAGCCTGGCGGAGCTGGCAGGAGAGCTGAGCAGTGGCAGGGACTTCAGCAGAGGACAACTGGCACGTGGGAGATGCCAGAATAGGAACGAGAGTTGGGGCACGGTGGCGTGTTGGAGACGCCAGGACAGGAACTCCAGGCGAAGCCGGCTGACGTGTGGGAAACGCCAGGACAGGAACTGAAGGCGGAACGTATGCAGGAGTCTCGTCCTCTGGACTCGAAGGAGGAGGAATAGGCGAAGCGGGCTGCTGTTCCTGGCTTGCTGCCACGAGCCCTGCAGCTTGACTTCCAGATAGAGGACTAAGCTGTGCGTTTTGGCTAGCAGGAGGAACAAGCTGTGAGTCTTTTCCTGATGCAGTGAGCTCCGCATCTTGACTACCAGGTGGAAGAATCTTTGCGTTCAAGCTTGCAAGCGGGGAAGTGGGCCCTGCGTTTAGTCTTGCAGGAGCAGGAGCGAGCAGTGTGTCTTGGCTAGCAGCAGCAGGAGAGAGTTGTGCGTCTTGGCTAGCAGACGGAGTGGGCTGTGAGTCTCTTATCAACGCAGTGAGCCCCGCATCTTGACTTACAGGTGGAGGACTGAGATTTGCGTTCATGCTTGAATGTGGACAAGTGGGCCCTGCGTCCTGGCTTGCAGACGGAGGAGCTAGCTGTGCGTCCTGGCTTGCAGACGGAGGAGCTAGCTGTGCGTCCTGGCTTGCAGACGGAGGAGCTAGCTGTGCGTCCTGGCTTGCAGACGGAGGAGCTAGCTGTGCGTCTTGGCTTGCAGACGGAGGAGCTAGCTGTGCGTCTTGGCTTGCAGACGGAGGAGCTAGCTGTGCGTCTAACTCACAGCTGGTAGTACTAGCCCCCCCTTCCGAAGGCGGATCCCAGACGCCGTTCACTGCCATCGGCGGAACCAGGGAAGGGAGGAGGGGGGCTTGGAGGTGGGTCAGGAGTTCCACCTGCTCTGACCTCCCGAACGGAACTGCAGGTGGCCTCAGGCGTGGTCCTGGAACGGGCTTGAAATGCCGCGGGGTGGGCACGGGGGGGTTATGAGGTTTGAGGCAGCCAGGTGTGGCTTCTGGGGGAGTCTGTGACTTCAAGCAACTCGGCACGGACACCGGGAGGGACTGAAGCTTGAAGCTGTGTGGTGTGGGCTCCAGCGGCGTCTGTGACTTCACACCGCGTGGAGTGGGTACAGGGTGAGTCTGACACTTTTTGAGCCGAGGTGCGGGGGTGGGAGGAGAACTGACCTCTTGACGTTGCCTGGGAAGCAACTTGGAAACAAAGGAGGGCAGTTGGAGCTCGGAGCTTCGGGACGCGGGAATCTGAGGGAGACTGACCTCCTCTTGGCGTTGCGTGGGAAGCGGAGAAACAGAGGAGGGGGGCAGCCAGAGCTCGTCGTGCTGACGCTGAGCGGGGACCGTAATGGGCTGAGCCATCAGCCGGCACTCAGCAACATTACAAAGAGGGAGTTGCACCTCTGCTTGGCGTGGCGAGGAGGAGTTGCGTGGCTTCACCCTTTTACGCCGTGAACCTCTCGCTGGAGCCGGTCCAAACATGCCTTGGCGTCGCGGATGGTCAGATGTGCCTTTGGTGGGTCCCGGGTAAACCCACGCCATAGGAATAAGCGTGCCGTCCGGTCCCCACACCATGTCCTCCAGCTCCTCTGGAGAGAACATCGTGCACTCCTCTTCCATAGCCTTTAGAATCTGCCAGGTCCAGAAATCGCTCTCTGCGAGGTCATCTTCTTCTGGTTGTTGCATTCTGTCACGTCTTGTTCTTGGCATAGTGGCGATGACCCCAGTATGCAGAAAGCAGGCACTCGTTGCAGGAAAAACTTATCTTTAATGATGGCTGCAGCGCAGCGGCAGGAACTCGATAAAGAACGCTTTGCAGTAGCGTGTCAGGCTTACACAGACACCGACACAAACGAACGAAAGAACGAACGAACGAAACGAACGAAATGCAACAACACAGAAAGATGCACGCACCTGAACTAAATAGGACAACTCAAATTAGCAACAGGTGCAAGACAAAGAAGAAAGCAAAGCAGGCGGACACAAACCAGGCAAAACAGGAAGTACTACCAAAATAAGAGCATAGAACAGGAACTAAGGCATAAAAGTGTAAACACACTAAACTGTCACGCAGACTAACACATAGATCGTGACAGGTGCTGCAGTAAGTGGCTGCCTTTCAAGCAGCTCTGTGTATTCTCTTACACACATGTATAAATCAGTCACCTACAAACGGAGTTAGTAGTTGGTTAAGTTTGGTCGATTTGTTTTTCTTCAGCAAATAGGCTGTTAGCATTGCAGCTCACATAGCTATGCTAGTTTTGCTAGCGTTTGTGACCTTCCCCACCACTTCATGTTACATCTGGTAGGTCTCTATTACGTCCCATAAGTGCCAGGTTACAGTGCATATGTAAAAAGTGGATAAAGTGCACAGTAGCACTTCTTGGAGACACAATCTGTCAGAGACGGGTATGGACAAACACAGCTCATTAGCATCAAAGCTTCAGACACACAAAACGGCGTCTTCCCAGTAGGGATTTCTAAAAGCACTTTAAAACTATCTAAATTCCAGCATCAAGACTAGATTTTGGTCAACACACTTCTAATAAACTATTGTGGGACCTCTAAGACTTAAGTGAAATTGGTGAAAAATACTATAATTTGGGACCTTTAACTGAACTCGGAATGCATATGATAAGTTAATGATGGTTGCAACAGCTGAGCGGTTCAGACCAAAAGAGTGGCCAATATTTGTGGGCGTGTCGCCTCTCAAAGTTTTTTATGATGTTCATTTTCACTTTCATATGGCTTTCCTTTTCTTTGGCGCACTGCCGCTTGGGAGACATAATTAAGCCCAAAAAGAATAACCTATGTTATTCTTCTGCTTCAGGCACACACTGTATCGTTCCACCCAGCACAAGACTAGTTCTAGTTCTGAAGCAAGTCTTGTGTTTATGAACCAAAAATAAGTTTTAATTAATTTATGGGAGCATTTTCGTAACCACAAAATGTCGTATCACAGAATGCCGTAAACCAAGGACCACCTGTACAGTGTATATGTATTGTAGCGTAATTAGGCCAAAAATTAGACCTTTTGTCTATGGAATAGCTCTACTTAGCTTTATTTGCATCAATTTTGTTTTATTTGATTATTTTGTTTATTTTATTTTATTTTACCAAATACTATACAGTTACCATGGACAATGCCTTCATTTAATCCATGGGGGTCACCATGAAGTCATCATGCATATGTACACTCTGATACTACTTACCACATTTAATTGCGAGTTCCCGTGGCTGGAAAATTAATAGCCTAATGGCATACTGCTGAATTGGCTGGATTGTGAGGGGGTTTATCTGGGCGAGGGGCCGACTATGATCTGCTTTAACTACTCCACACACACGATTGAGATGTAATCTCCAGGCTTTGGTGACACAGCTGTTGTGTTTACTGCAGCTGGCAACAAGACTGCGAGCCAGGACCTGGGAGAGCTGGCACCCCTGGCCTGGCATGGTGTGGTGTATGTCGCAGCCAGAGGAAGCTGCCTTGGCTCTCACAGGACTGGGCTTTGTTTGCCGTTGACCACTCAGGAGAAAGGTGGTCAGACCAGTCAGCCCTAAGCTTGTCGCATAAGGTGGGGAAAGGACGGGGGGGGGGGCTAGTTGATAGCGCTGACAAGCTCCACTATCAGGCTCGCTCACGCTCATCCAAATCCCAGATTACAAGACCTCCGCCCCCCCTTGCTCTCCCTTCACACTCCCTCGCTTACATTAGTACATTTGCGCAAAGCACCACGTTTCTCAGTGTCTTGTTCTGTCTAACCTGGTAACACCCACCCCTAACTTGCCCCTGACAGTCCCTGTTTCTATATCCCTTTGGCCCTCACTTGTGTAATAGTACTGGATTACAAAAATCCGTGGCTGCAGAAGCAAGGCGGCTTGTGGAAGGCTTCGAACAGAATGGTGAGGTAGGCAGAAATAATGTTATAGAATATATACTTCAACCAGTTACTATCTTAAACAATTAGAACCCAGTGCTAAATAGTGGACCCGAATCTGTTCCAGGATGCTGTTCTACCTTTCCATTTTTTAGGAATTACTACTAACTACATTCATTCAAGGCGTCAAACTTTTGCTATCAAACTTTTAAATACGTAACAGGAAGTTCTTAAATTGTGGTTCACAAAGATGACTTTGACTTTGACCGGGATGAATTCCTGCTGAATGGTTCACAATCGTCCAGTACTGTAAGTCAGGGGCGAAAAGTCAATGAATGGTACTTTGGGGTGTAACGGTACGCCATAGTGACAGTTCGGTAGATACCTCGGTTTGAATGTCACAGTTCATGTCATTTTAGGTCGAGTAAAGCAAGACAGTGCAAAACAAAAACTGCTGAGCTTTGTGTTAACAGCTTTTAATTATTTTTAAAATGAAACAAAAATAGAAACAAAAATCACACAAAAACATAGAGTAGGAGCAGTCTAAATTAGCTCCTTGGTGCAAAATTTTCAGATACTTTTTGAATTTTAGTTTGAACTGTTCAATCGCCAAATTGTTCTGAGGTGCCACTGTGTTGTTTAAGGATTTTAGGTTTCACTTGTGTGATTTTACATGTCACTCAACGGGCACGTAGCTAGTACGTCAGTCCTCGTCCTAGTGTTGCAGCAGCATCCAGCATGCCCCCATTGTTTTGATAATTTCACCATACAGCAGCACTATGATGGAAGGATTAAATATAGATTAGTGAAAGACCACATCCTTCCCCTGCCCCCGTATTATTTCTGTGTCTGAATCTGTGTGAAGGATTAAAAAAACAAGACAATGAGTAATCTGTTCGCCAGATGACACCCGTGACCTCTCAGTGGTTCCTCTACAGTCTACATTGTCAGCAAATGATCAGGTAACGCAGCAGTTGTCACTTAGAAAAGAAGATATTCCTCGAGTTGATTATGTTATACTGTGAGTTAAGCAGAGAAAAAATGTGGAACACATCATTGACCTGAAGTCTTGGCGGTCGCCTCGTCATAAAAATGTGATCGAAATATACTCTATGAGCATTTATAAGTCATTAAAGTGAATATGGTCCAGTAATTTTACTTACCTTCACTCTTAAAGGGATAGTGTGGATTTTTTTACATGAAGCTCCATGACATTCCCATTACCAGTGTAGTCCATCAGCAGTGACTTACCCCGCACTTGGTCCCGTGAGCCCAGTCCTGGTCGGATTTCGGTGATGAGAAAAGTAGTTCTGGTTAGTTATTGTGGTTACTTAAGTAAAGAGTTTGGCTTCTCAAAACAATATGCATTTGAAAAACTAATACATTCGCATGACAAAAATGCCTCCTCGAAAAAAATTTGACCTCACAAATTGCTCGGCTTTACTTTCGCTGACGTCGAATTAATGCACGCGATCAGCGGTCCATTGCTGTGTATGCGATGAAAATGACTGCGAACCTCGCATCTTCATCCACTGTGGAACACATAAACAAGATGGCTGCGATGTTGCGGCGGCTGCATCTTCATCACACACACAACAATGGACGGCAGATAGCACTCATTAGAAAGTAAAGCTGAACGATTTGTGGATTAATTTTTGTTATGCAAATGTATTGCTCTGGCGAACGCATATTGTTTTAAGAAGCCAGACTCTGTACTTAAGTAACCCCAATTTCTAACCGGAACTATGTTTCTCATCACCAAAATCCAACCAGAACTGGGCTTAACAGACCAAGTATGGGGTAAGTCACTGTTGATGCACTACATTGCTGATGGGGACGTCATACAACTTCATGTCAAAAGTTCGAACTATCCCTTTAAGAATTTTGTAAAACGCTGTAGTAGTGCAGCCTGTTTTGCAGCAGACTAGTTGGGTCTTCTAGTGACTGCTCAAAAATGCTCAACAACTTGTTCATTGGAATGTTAAATGAATCATATTGATTATCATGCTTACAATTTGCTTTTATATACAATACTGTACATACAAGTACATAGTAGGCATGCTCCGATCAATCGGCCACCGATTCCTATCAGATGATCTCCGTGGAGAAGTACGTGATTGGCATATGTCGATTACTACCTTTTGAATACTGATCACAAAAAACGATCACATGTGGTTTGTAATATTGCAGCCTGTTGAGATCCCCGTGTTCAGTATAGTGTCCCTCTACCCCTTCCCTTCACACTGCACAGGCGTGAGGCGGCAAACCCAACCAAACTTGTTTGCCTTGTGGAACCTACAGTGGTGTGAAAGTGTGTGCCCCCTTCCTGATTTCTATAAATATTAGTCAATGACAACACAAATGAACACAAAATGCAGTTTTTAAATGAAGCTTTTTATAAGGAAGACAAAAACATACCATACATGCCCCCCCCATACTATACTATATAAAGATATATAGTAAACATATACAGTATATGTTCTATATTTATAGTATATTTGTATGTATGTATGTATGTATGTACTTTATTTATCCCACAGCGGGGAAATTTACTTGTTACAGCAGCAAGACAAGTAAAGAGAACAGTGTAAAGAAAAGCATAGTGTCTACAACATGGTTCAGGTGGTGCAGGTGTTGTAGAGCCTGACAGCGGTCGGTATGAAGGACCTGCGGAACCTCTCCTTCTTACACCGTGGGTGTAACAGTCTGGTGCTGAAGGAGCTGCTCAGGGAAACAACAGTGTCATGTAGCGGGTGAGAGGTGTTGTCCATGATGGATGTCAGCTTAGCCAACATCCTTCTCTCCCCCACTTCCTCCTATTTATAGTAGGAGGTAGATCCTTGGGACTTGGCCATTTTAAAAGTAGCTATCATTTGGGAAAATACTGATGACACACAAAAGTGAAACTTTTTGGAAGGTGTCTGTCCCATTATGTCTGGTGTAAAAGTACCGCCTCATATCAGAAAAAGAACATCATACCGACAGTAAAATATGGTGGTGGTAGTGTGATGGTCTGGGGCTGTTTTGGTGCTTCAGGACCGGGAAGACGTGTTGTAATAAATGGAACCATGAATTCTGCTGTCTACCAAAAAATCCTGAAGGAGAACTTAAGAATAAGAGATAATTTTGCCGGCCTCGATAAACTGACATGTTCAGGCATGCGTGTTTGTTTTCCTCGGCTCTTTCTCTACTCTCTTTACCACACAGGCTGGATGACAAGAGGCTTCATTCTGCATTTGTCTGTGCGCGTTGTTGCTACAGTGGAATGAATGGAGAGAGTGAACCCTCATCTCAGACATTTAGCCTCTTGTCCCAATATGTGGGGCCGGGGCTACTAGTGAGTGGATACACAGAGTGCTAACAGCAAGTTAGCCTTGTGAGCTAGGATACGCTAACATGAATAAAGGCACATAAGCTATGCTTTCTAAGGCGAATGCCACAGCCCCAGTGCGGGAACCTTATTCACAGAGTGAACACGGTGAGCGCATGAACACCGGCGAACTGATATGTTGCGTTTGTTCGAAAGTAGTGGCGAGGAAGAAGGGCAGCATGACCAACTTGTGTGCACACCTCAAACACAACCATCCTGTCCAATTTTCCCATCCATCCATCCATCCATTTTCTTATGCCGCTTATCCTCATTAGGGTCACGGGGGTATGCTGGAGCTTATCCCAGCTGACTTCGGGCGACAGGCGGGGTACAGCCTGGACTGGTCGCCAGCCAATCGCAGGGCACATGCAGACAAAAAAACATTCACACCCACATGGACAATTTAGAATTGCCAATTAACCTAACATGCATGTTTTTGGAATGGTGGAGGAAACTGAGCCCTCGTCCCGACAGTCAAAGCTTACTGAGGCGTTTAGTCGACAAAGGAAACATAAATAAAAGAGTGCAAAATGGTGCACATTCACAATGTTGTTCGCTATATTAAGGAGTAATACCCAATGTTCATTGTTTATTCAAGTGCAATTTTTTTTATAGAGACTTTGTACTCAATTTTATTTATTGTTGTGTGTGTTATGATTCTGAGTTTTAGTTAAGTGCAATTTTTGCTAAAAGAGACAGTCCATTTTATTTTCATTGGGGTTGTTTTTGTCTTTTTTTGTTTGTTTAATTCATTTTGTTGTTTAATTTATTTTATTTAAAAGCTCTTGACGTTGCAATTACAATGTTAAATACTCTTGAGAAATTAAAATGTATTGCTTTTGATACGATGTACTTGTGTTATTATTATTATTATAAATCATGAAAAAACATCGATTATCGACCATAATTTGTAGAGAAATTATCGTCCAGCAAAATTTATCGCGACAGGCCTAGACATTTGCTTGTCAGTCCCTGAATGGTGTGTACCAAATTTCATGGTGATTAAGCTTAACACCGTATAGTTACAGGGGGGTTGTTTTGTTGAGTGCATTGAGGATGTGGGAGAAATTTCAGGCCAATCCAACTTATAGGGTAAAACACTTTCACTATTGTGTGTGCATAAACACTCTTTATCATCACATTTGAACATCACTTCCTTCCCAGCAATCACCCCTTCCAATCAGAGACCTCTCTAAGGCCCCAGGAGGCCTTTATCCCAGTTAACCTCCGAATGTACACTTTAACTAATACCTTTTATAGTCCTAAATGTATCACTTGGACAGTTGCTCTGGCAAGCTGTTCTTTGGACTTTCAGGTGACTGAAAGTGCAATAGATGACACCCTCACGTGACTGAAAGTGCATCAGATGACACCCACACCATCACCCTCACCCTCACCCTAATCCAACCCAGGTATAAAAGCAGGGTCAGGGCCAGATGTCTGGTCTTGGTGTTGGGAGCTGATTCACTTGACAAACCAACACTTAAGACTGGCTGTGTGGTGACAAGCCATCACTGTCACTTTGCCAAGAGTTTATCTCCAAAATACAGTCTTGACATTTACATTTATCATCATCAAGGGATATTTTTTCCCCTTTCCTTTTTCTTTGCAGGAAATGTGATTTGCCAGTGCAACTCAACTGTTCTGACAAAGTGACAGTCATTTGCCTTTTTGCACATTTGATTAAGCCAAAATATTATGTCACACAGCGGTAGGCGAGAGTGTATGCGGTGACACATGACTTTTATTTTTATCGCAGAGTGTAACCGGGTGTTTGTCATGCAGTATCGTATTGGTGCCTTAGTGTAGGTTTGTTTCCCACATCTTCCTCTCCCAATATGTTAAAACAATTAATGGTCAGATATCTTTATGGAGATGTGGTGAAAAACTACATTCATCAATGTCATTAGTATCGTTTTCAGGATTCTTTCAGTGCATTTGTCAGCTTTTTGTTTTTAAAAATGAAAGTTGATTGATCCTTGATTCTTGAGTATAAGGGCATGCACAAAGAAAGATGCCTTACAAGTTCACACATTTTTAGAAATATACTCCTAATCAAAATTTTTAGACCAGTTAAAAAATGTCAAGCCGCACGGTGGCTGAGTAGTTAGCATGTTGGCCACACAGTCAGGAGATCGAGAAGACTCGGGTTCCAATCTCTGCTTGGGCATCTCTGTGTGGAGTTTGCATGTTCTCCCTGTGCGTGCGTGGTTTTTCTCCGGTACTCAATCTGCCGCCCGGGCCTCCTTGAGGTCAGGAGCAATGCCTTCTCCGTCCTGGGTGGGCGGTTCTTTGTCGGGGGCCGGGCGTGGGGTGGCCCAGGGCGGGCTAGGCCTCGCTCCCTGGGAATGCTGGGTAGCGTGGAAGGCTGGCGCTCCCGTTCGTGGGCAGGCTTCTTTCCTGTTGGCGGGGGCGGCTCTTGGCCCGCTGGTGTGTGGGGTGTGGTCTCCCGCCAATCTCAGGGGCTGTTTGTCCTCCGGCCTGCTGGCGCCTTGTTTCTTGTTGGAGCTGTCTCTGTGCAGCCTCTTGCTGGTCTCCCCGGGGGAGGCTCTATGGGCTGGGTCATGGGGGTCCGGTCTTGGTTCTGGCCGCTGCCTTGGGGCCAGTGGCTCTCTGGTGATGGGGGCCCGCACTGACTGTGTGGGGCAGAGCATGCTTGGTGGTGGGAGGCAGTCCCTCACCTTTCACACATTCTCAGTGACAATTACACGTGCACACATGCACGCACATTTATGCACATATATATACACTAAGTCCCCAACTAACGAACACAATTGGTTCCAGACGACCGTTCTTATGTCAAATTGTTCTTAAGTAGGGGAAAAGGTAATATTATCAATGATATAGGTTCTACATGTACGTGTATACATATACAGTATATGTGTATGTATGTAAATATGAGTTTGGATGCAGTAGTAATATTATGTGATAGTGATATAATAATACGTAATGATAAATGTTATTTACCTTTTAAGAGGAGTGGTCGAGCATACGTCGTCGTGGTGGAGGAGGAGGAGTTATTGAAACAAAGGACAAATCGTCGTCGTTAGACTCTTCTAAAAGAGGTAGTGTTCTGTGGGTGGTGTAGAATTAAGCAGGCCTATTAACTCTTCATAAACCTTAATCACACGCTCTGTCCGGGTTGTATAATTTAGCTTTCCATTTAGCTTTATCTCCCCAGCGTCTAACTCTTCTTCTGTTGGTCCCATTAGCAGTGTCACAGTGCCCTCTACTGGCCAAGCATGTACAGTAGCAGTATAAATACTGATTGAGCGACTACAAGGCAAAATAAAATAAAATATAGACCAGTCGGCTTGTGTTCGTATCCGCGAATATTCGCTAGTCGGGTGTTCGTAAGTTGGGGACCTAGTGTATATACATGCACATACACACCTACAGAGGTACCTGTACACGCATACATATACACACTCAGACTACATACATACCCACATAACTCACAGATTTATCCACGGTGTTATGTTGTTGATTTTATTACAGTGATGGTGTTGTCGGCAATAAGATTGCAAACAGTTATTGTCAATCTGTTCACTTTTATAGTTTATAGTTTCATTATCAAGATTACCACCAATAAGACACTATTATAACTGTGGCTGTTTTATTTGGTTACTTCCATTATGGCCTATATCACCGTTATAGACATTTGCTGATGTAATCGTGTTTGTTTTTGTTCCTTTATTGTTGTTGCAATTGTTGTTGTCGCTGGTGTTGTTGTCTCTATGGATTGTCCCCACACTGCCCCCTTTTTCTCATTTTCTCTTCTTCTCTGTCCCCTCCTGCTCCGGTCCAGGCACTCTAAATTTGCAGAACAAGAAACATCAAATAAAGTCAAATAAAATGTATGGAACAGGAGAAATGTATGTTACACTTTTCCCTGGCAGACCAAATCTGTTTAGTCGGGATGAGTCGGCTACTCTTTTGAGTCGGATACTCGAAGACGAGTAGCCGTTGGATAATGCGTTTTTGCCCAGTACGAACATGAAACAAGTACGGCTCGTCATTATCCGAAATCGTGACAGAAAATCCTCATCCTCATCCTCATCCTCATCCTCATTCACTCTGCACGCTCTGTGATTGGCCAGTCACACACAGCGACCGCCCGTCCCTACACATAATCACAAATGCACTGCAACATAACATCTCAGCTATCAGCAGTGCACTACATACATTGAAAGAGCATGCAAACAATATAATTAATTGGCCGCAATGCTGATGAGGCTAACTTAGCTCAGCAGTTAGTGACCAGCTTGGCTGCTGGATGCTTAAGGCACACAACACATACAATATCACAACTATCAAACCGCGTCTAACATTGAACAAATGATAAATAACCAGGTTACTCACGTTCATAGACGCACAGTGTTAGCTGAACATCAAAAACAAGGTCCGTGTTACGACAACTCTCAAAGCTACGCGGCTACCCTGGTGCATTCGTGTACCCATCTCGTGTCGTAATTGGGAGTTACATTTAATCACATGTTAACTGTCTAGTGACAACAAGGAAGTGTCAATGATTGCAATGCAATTGCAATGATTAATGGACTAGAGACGTTTTTTTGTTTGTTTAGAGTTGGACATACATATATGGTGTTTGAATTGCACTGCTGCTGATGTGTTCAGGTCAGAATAAAGTTATAAAGGCGCAGCAAACTCTGTGGTGAGCTAGACTGTGCCGCGTTTGTCGTCAATAATAGAGAGCCGTGGCTTGCCATGATGCGTATGCGTTAATTACGGTAAAAAAATGTAACTTAATGAAATAAATTAGTTACCGCCGTTAACCGCTATTTTTGAGAGTCCTACTAAAAACTAATAAGTCTTACAGATAACTTACACATTTACACAGTACACATATAGATGAATAATAAACAATAAATATCGCAACTTCTGATCAATCAATTTCTAGTTAAACCACGTCCACTTGCGGTTTATGCCCCGCCCGTTTTGTGTACAGATACAGATAACCATCATCACCATCTGCCCCAATGACTGGACAGGACAAAAAAGACTGAGACAAGCAAACAACCATCAAACTAAAATAGGCTTGTCATCATCTGATCAAAAGTTTAAGACCATAGCTAAAAAAAAAACAAACTCACCTAAAATAGAAATAACATGTTAAAAAAAGGACTCTGTAATGAGTAGCTGTGCTATTGTTGTTAATGACCTCAAAGATTGGTTTTAGCATGCTGGATGACAGTGCTCCCAGGAGATTAGTGGGAATGTTGCTCCGGGTGGTGAAGATTGGTGAAGTGCTTTACGGAGGGCATCCACTGTCTGAACTGGTGTCCATTTTTGTAAACTTCCCTTGCCATCGTCCCCAAATGTTCTCAGTTGAATTTAGATTAGGGGAACATGCAGAATAGGATGGTCCAAAGGAGTAAGCTTATTTCTCTGGAAGAGGTCCTTTGTTAGGCAGGCATTGTGAAGTGCAGTGTTGTCCTGTTGAAAAACTCAGTCATTACCACACAGACGAGGGCCTTCAGTCATGAGGGATGCCTCCTACAACATCTCCACATAGCCAAATGCTGTTTGGTGCACTGCACAACCTGAAGCTTCATTGTTCCCTTGAAGGAAAAAGCACCCAAGGATACCAAGGACTTCTTCAGGGAGAATAACATCACTCTTTAGACCATCTTGCATGTTCCCCTCATTTAAATTCCATAGAGAACATTTGGGGATGGATGGCAAGGGAAGTTTATAAAAATGGCCATCAGTTCCAGACAGTTGATGCCCATCTTCTCCACTCGGAGCAATGTTCCCACTAGCCTCCTGGAAACACTCACATCAAGGCCCAAAGCAATTTTTGAAGTAATTAACAAGAACGGTGGAGCTACACATTATTGAGTCCTAATGAGAATATTTTTTGTTCTGGTTTGGAGAGTTTTTTGTTCTTTTTTGATCAATGGTCTTATACTTTGATCAGCTGATAAACAGCCTATTTCAGTTTAATTGTTTTCAGTAAATTACTTTTTCAAAATGCTTTTTGTCTCATTAACCCTTCTTGTTTTTGCATATTGTAGCTCTACTTAAAACCTCATTAAGATCCAAATGTGCAAAATGCAAATTCTAGTCTTAAGATTTTGATCAGGAGTGTAATTCAAAAAACTAAAGAAGAAAAAAACTTATAAGATATATAAAAATAAGCTAACAAATATTTTGAGAGTGAGTAAGAAAGAATATTATAGTCAACTACAAGACAAGAATATAAACAACATTAGAGCAAAATGGGCCATTCTAAACAGTATTATTTGGAATGGTACTAAGAAAGCGGATTACCCTCATTATTTTACAGATGGAAATGGTTAGTATGAATGAGAAAGTTGAAAGGTTCAATAACTACTTTGTAACTAATTTGGACCAAGACTGGAATAAAAGATCCCAAATTTCTTGTTAGTAGAGGAAGGGAATGAAATTATAGATAGAAATCCCAATTCCATGTTCCTCACTGACATGACAAAAAAGGAAATCATGGATATTGTTAAAAAATGGAAAGCAAAAACATCAACCAACTGCAATGGAATTGGAATTGAAATGATAAAGTTATTAATGAGATCGCAGAACCACTGACATATAGTATATCAGTAACTTATCATTCCAGACTGGTAAATTTCCAAACAAAATTTAAACAGCTAAAGGAGTACCAATTTTCAAAAATGGAGACAAACATCAATTCACAAACTACCGCCCGGTTTCCTTATTACCGCAATTTTCACATGTTGGACAGATTTATTAATAAGAATGAATTACTCGCAGACAGCCAGTACGGCTACAGAGCTAACATTTCCACTTCCATGGCACTAATTGAAATTACTGAGGAAATTACCAACGCTATGGACCGCAGAAAGTGCACAGCTACAGTATTTATGGATTTAACAAAAGCTTTGATACAATTACTCACAACATCCTAATTACAAAACTACAAAAATATGGAATCAGACGGTTAGTATTGAACTGGGTTAAAAGCTATTTCGCAGACAGGAGACAGTATGTAAAGCTAGGAGAATATACATCTGAGAGCTTAAATATATTGTGCGGCATACCCCAGGGGTCAATACTAGGAGCAAAACTGTTCAATCTATATATAAACATCTGTAAATTAACGAAAAACTTAAAGCTAGTATTATTTGCAGACGATACAACCGCATTCTGTTCTAGAAAATTCAAATAAAAAACATCACAGCTGATTTAACAAAACGAAAAAGATTATGTGATAAAAACCTAAGTAAAACTAAAATAACGCTATTTGGTAATAGCGGAAAGGATAAACATGCGGAAATACTAATTGATGGCATAGACATTGACAGGGTGAACGAAAATAAATTTCTTGTGCCATCATAGATGATAATAAGACCTAGAAATCTTACATTAAAAATATACAACATAAAGCGGCAAGAAATACTTCGATACTAAAACCAAATTTGTTTTGGACAAAAAATCACTCCATACACTTTATTGTTCACTGATATTACCATATCTAACGTATTGTGTGGAGATATGGGGAAATAACTATAAAAGTACACTTCACTCACTAACAATGCTACAAAAAAGGGCAGTTAGGATAAGCCATAATGCCGCTTATAGAGAACATACAAACCCTTTATTCCTAAAATCAGTTTCTGACTTGGTAAACTTTCAAACAGCTAAAATTATGCATAAAGCAAACAATAACCTGTAACCCAAAAACGTAAAACAATTCTTCTCAACAGGAGAGGATAAATATGACCTTACACAAAAATTTTACTTAAAACACCTACAGGCACGGACAACGCAGACAATTTCAGCATTTCTGTGGAATCAAGTTGTGGAACAGATTGAATAAGGAACTCAAATAATGCATTAAAATTAGCGATTTCAAGAAACAGTACAATCAGTTGATGTTTATGAAGTACAAGCAAGATACATACCATGCTAAGTCTAATCATTCTTACACTGACCACGAACTCTTCAGTTCTGATGAGTACATTGTCTGCACTCACTCATTATCAAACTGTTCGGTCAACTGTTTCCTTTCTTCAGTTATTTGTTGTTATCATTAAGTCTGCTGTGTCATTTATTTGCAGTAAGTAGATACCTTGACTGCCATTGCACCACATTGTTATATTGCTTTGTCACCTTCCTACGTATTCACACTTGGCAAAGACTACATTTGGAAAGCAGGAGGTGAACAAATGATTGATGTGAAACGTATGACTGGTCGGATTAAATACGCTGTGCTTCTTCCTACTCCTTTTTGGACATGTGGAACTGTGAACCGTACTGTGTGATGTACTCGGGTATAACTGGTATGAATGTTCAAAATGAATTAAACCATTAACATCACTATTACCATGCATGCACATGGTAATATATTGAGGCCAGCAAAATTATGGAGTTCATTTATTAATTAATTTATTATCAGCCCAGGTCTAGTGCCCACGAGACATTTTTTTCTTTTTGAACAAGAAATCTTTTGACGTTTTAATCTTGTGAGACCTTGTGACACCCCTAGTATGGCAGTATTATTGTTATCGTGAGTCATGTAGCGCAAATTATATAAAATCGTGAGGTGCTCTGAGATTCCCAGCCCTATTTTATACTGTACATGAGAACCCGTCTGTTTTTCTTTTACCTTTTAAATGAGACTGGTGCATTGGATTAGCCAGCAATGACCCTTCGTCGTTAGGGAGGTTTAACCTAATGATCCCAGCTCAAACATGAGTGCTCTGTTTGCACAGCTAACATGCATCCACTCACTACTTTGTTCACTACACAATGTGAATCCACATGAAAGAGCTGTCATGTAGTACTTGTACTGTAAGTATTTGAACAATGAATGGTGTGTGCAGCAAGCAGTGATGGGATAAATATTTGCACATTGTGTTTTGCCTTACTGTAGACCTGGGTGTCCTTATTTTTCTACACACTCTTGAACAAATAGGAACCATTAGCTTTGTACAGCTGTACTGTATTTAAAATAACTCTTCTACTTATGTACCGAAAAAAATAAAATAAAATAAAATATATATATATATATATATATATATATATATATATATATATATATATATATATATATATTATGTATGGCATGTACTGCATTGGAGTCACGTGACCTTCAGTAGATATACACTGTTTACAGTGGCATATCTGATGTTGAACACATTGAGCACTAATCTACCTTTGATTTGTTCATACACTCATGATCAAAATTTTAAGACCAGTTGAAAAATTGGAAGAATTTACATTTTGCACTGTTGGATCTTAAAGAGGTTCTAAGCAGAGCTTCAAATGCAAAAAAAAAAAAAAAAAAATGGAGTAAGCAATTAATCACAAACAACCATTAAACTGGAATACTATTCATCAGCTGATCAAAAGTTTAAGACCATAACTCAAAAACACCTGAAAACCCCCAAATAGAAATGAAATTTTAAAAAAGTAATGATTAGCTGCGGCATTCTTCTTAATCACTTCAAAAATTGTTTTGGGCATGCTTGATGCCAGTGTTTCCAGGAGGCTTTTGGGAATGTTGCTCCAGGTGGTGAAGATGGCTTCACAGAGGGCATTTACTGTCTGGAACTGATGTCCGTTTTTGTAAACTCCCCTTGCCATCCATCCCCAAATGTTCTCAATTGGATTTACCTGTAGGTCAAGGGGAACACACAGGATGGTCCAAAAGAGTGAGGTTATTCCTCTGGAAGAAGTCCTTTGTCAGGCGGGCATCGTGAACTGCAGTGTTGCCCTGTTGAAAAACCCAGTCATTACCACACAGACGAGGGCCTTCAGTCATGAGGGATGCCCCCTACAACATCTCCACAGAGCCAGCTGCCGTTCGATGCCCCCGCACAACCTGCAGCTCCATTGTTCCATTGATGGAAAAAACACCCCAGATCATAATGGCGCCCCTTCCACTGTGCTGTGTGGAAAACATCTCAGGTGGGATCTCCTTGTCATGCCAGTCATGTTGGAAGCCATCGGTACCGTAAAGGTTACATTTTTTTCTCATCAGAGAATAAAACTTTCTTCCACCTTTCAATGTCCATGTTTGCTGCTCTCATGCAAATTCCAAACGGGCAATTTTGTGGTGTTGAAGGAGACGAGGCCTTTGAAGACATTTTTTGTTCTCAAGTCTTCTCTTGTGGATGCAGTCTGATGGTTATTGCACCAGTAACAACCTTCATTTGGGCCGAGGATTGTCCTGTGTCTTGACTGGACTGGACTTATTACCTTATTATGTATTATTTTTGCACTTGAATTTGAAATGATCTGTTTCATATTTAACTATTTATTCTTATTCTATTTTCTTATTTTTCTTATCTCTCCTGTATTGCTTTGTTTTATTTTTTAAGTTGATTAGAATATTTTTGCAGAACTGCTGGAAATGTGAATTTCACTTTATATTCATCTTTTTCTTTAGGTGGTTCCACCCTAACATCACCGGAATCGAAGCAGAGCAGCTCCTGTTGACCCGGGGTGTCCACGGCAGTTTCCTGGCCCGGCCCAGCAAGAGCAATCCAAGGGATTTCACCCTTTCTGTCAGGTAAATCCCTATCTGCGCTGCTGTCTGCATCCTCTACGTTCAAAGTTCAACCCCTGAGAGCAAACAAGCCTCAGTGTTATCTGGCTAGTTGGTCTCTTAGTGCAATTTGTCATGTTAAAGATGACAGAGTGTGAGCCCTGTTGTTAGGGTGACCAGATTCTAAACTCAGACTGTGCAAAGTTCAGAGCCTCTACAACAGAGGTGGGCAAATTTTTTTACTCGCGGCCCGCATTGACTTAACAAAATTGGCCGGGGGGCCAGACTATACAGTCATGGAAAAATGATTAGACCACCCTTGTTTCTTCCATTTATTGATCCATTTTAATGCCTGGTACAACTAAAGGTACATTTGTTTGGACAAGAGTTTAATTTAAGAGCTGATATCTAGCAACTTCCATGGTTTTCTTGATGATAACCAAAATCCAAAGTTCTTACATGAATAGCTATAGCATTGTACTGCCAAAAGAAATAACTCTTATGAGCTATTTTTGTTGTCATTGTTATATTTGTCCCAACAAAGGTACCTTGAGTTGAATCAGGCGTTAAAATGAACAAGAATCTGAAGAAACAAAGGTGGTCTAATAATTTTTTTCCATGACTGTATATTTGATACACGCACACAGTCCACCTGGAATTATTTGTCTTATTTTATCTGTAACAGTGTCATACAATCGTACAGTGTCATACAATCTACAATCTACAATCACACAAACTACTGAGAATCATTTTGAGTTGCTACAATGACATTTTGGCAAAATGGACCAGTGTGCGGCATCATTTTTTCACTTTCATTTTTGGGGTGTCTTTGATTTCCCCCCTCTATAGGGTGATCATTTTCATTTCTATCAAATTATGTGGCATCATTTTGTTACTAATACATCACCCACTTATTATCAGGAAAGATATTCAAGATCATTTTTCCTCCACTTTAGATCTAATGTGTTTTTGAAGTGTTCCTCTAATTTTTTTGAGCAGTATATTTACAATTTTCACATTTGGAACTGAACTACGTATGTGTCTGCATATGTGTGTGTGTGTGTGTGTGTGTGTGTGTGCGTGTGTGCGTGTGTGTGTGTGTGTGTACATTAAAATTTCCCTACAATGTGTAACCTTCTGCACGTTACACTCCACGCTCTCCCACTTCCTCCTTCCTGGCATGTGTAATTCTTCCATCCACATGATCTCTGCCGAGCTCTTATCAAATGCACTTATGCCATCCAGTGGTCGTTTTTACGGCTTGGAATTGCTCTGAACCTAAATGCATTCGTGGGTAGTTGTGTCATCACCTCTTTTAGCTTCGTTATAAAAAACATACTGTGTTTTAAAAGACGTATTTATATGTAAAAGACGTGTAAGTACGCTGTTGGGATTGGGTTTCGGGTTTATAAAAATGTACAAGTACGTCTTTGGTACTGAATGAGTTAATCATGTTGGTCGTGCACCTTCCTCATTGTGTTGCATATGTTGCACTGAGCCGACTGCTTCTTTATGAAGCTAAGCCAAACCCTTTACTGTAAATTTTGATGTATAAATCGCACGGGTGTATAAGCCGCACCCACTAAGTTCAGAGGAAAAAACAGATTTGTTCACATATAAGCCACACTGGTGTATAGGCCGCAGGTGTGCGCGTCATAAAAAGTGATATTTAGCGCACATAAATACGTTACACACAAAGATATTTTTAAACTTTTAATGAAATAATTGTTTTTTTTCCCAAACAATCCCGAGTAGAATAGATAACAGTAGTAGCCTACCAGAAAAGCTATTCATTGAGCAGCGTCATAATTCCTTTGTTACATATGCTGTCTCTTTCTTTCTTTCTTTCTTTCCTTCTTTCCTTCCTTCCGTCCGTCCGTCCGTCCGTATCTGGCAGTAGTCCCAGCCATTGTAAACCCAGTGAAGATAGTGTATTCCCATAACATCATCAGACTATGTATTAGCAATGGGGAGAATGTATGTAATGTGGACAATAGTGTGCGTTTGCATGAAAGTGACATGAGCGATTGAGGATTCCTATGAATGTTGTGGGAGTGCAGCGTGGACAAAAGGACAGGAGCCGGAGCTGTAGAAGGCACGTTGATGTGGCACAGCTTTCTCTCGACTGACTACCGTCAATTGACCTCAACACACAACAACAACACTTCCGGCCTTCAAAATAACAGCACATCCTGTAGTGCTACAAAATAAGGGTGTCACAAAAAACAGATTACAGTAGTGTTTTTTTTCTGCTACACGCTGTAAGGAGATTACACACAGACTTGTGCAAAAGTTTATATAGTTCCTTCTTGTATATTCTATGATGGAAGATAGTTACTACTGAGTGTATGTGCACAATGCATCTACATTCCGGTCCAGTAGGTGGCGGTATGCATCTAAACGTTGGTTACGACCCGACAAACAAAAATAAGAAGACTGCGTCTGCATCCGAGGACTGCGTCTGCATTCCGATTCAGTAGGTGGCGGTATGCATCTAAACGTTAGTTCCGACCTGCGATAAACAAAAAGAACTTGGGTAGTCAGTTTTAGATGTATAGATAGCAACTTTATTCATCTCCAAGACAACAACAGGGCAGTTTATGTTTTGTTTTTTATGCTTTATTCTAGTTGTATTTCAATTTATTGATGTATAGTATACGTGTGCGGAAATGACATGTACGTGCCTTTGAGTCATCATAGTGCGTGTATCCCACCCGGCAGATGCAGGTATGTGTCAACGCGATCGCTGCACAAATTCCAATACATCCCCTGTTTGTTTGTTTTTTTGTTTTCATTCAACATAACAGGCTTTGCAATTTTGGCGGTATATTTATGGTGTTTATTGAACAATTAAAATCCAGCAATGTTTTACATTTCATTTTAGGAGACATTGTGCTCACTGAAAAACTTGAGTGTGTGCATGCCTAACCGGCTCCACTCAACTAGAGCAGAGGGTTAGCAAACGCAAAGAATGGTGGCTACATGGCATTTTATGGTTGTTTCCTGAACTTTTTTTTTGGCCTTGTGATGGGCTTATCTTAGTAATAGCGTTTTCCGCAAGACATATTTAAACAATTAGTAGTAGTTCTAAAGTACAGGAAATGTCACGAGATTAGTTCATTGATCACACCAAGCATCATTGGAAATGTAGTTTTTAGCCACATATTAGTCACACCGATGTATAAGCTGCTGGGTTCAAAGTATGGGGAAAAGGTAGCGGCTTATACACTGGAATTTACAGTAATCGCTTCTTCGCCATTGGTGCGCACTGGCTCTTCTCTGTTGGTGCTCTTGTCTAGTTCTTCTGGTCGGCTGACTGGGAATCGAAACTAGGAATTGAAATTAAAACATTTGACGGATCCCAAGAGAATCTGAAGTCCCGGTTCCCATAGATGTGCGAGACTCTATGCCCAAACCTAATCACAGTAGAGGAGAGGCTAACGAGGTACTTAGTTGTTATCCACTATGAGCAAAATAGTTTGCATTGTAATAGTCACTGAGGGAGTCTGCTGTCCTGCTCGCTATCTAATCTTCCCCCCCTCGTTTTGCATCCCCTCTTATCTCTATGACATATGGATGGGAATAAGAAAGGAGGGGAGGAAAGAACAAATTGCAATAGGAAATTTTGTAAATGTACAGCTTGAAGAAAACCCTAATTGGAAAGTGGAAAGTGTTTGAAGCAGAACCTTCTTGTGTCCTTTCTGTAAATAGCATTGTAAATTGCTTAGTAAGGAAGTAATACAAATGTCACTCTGACAAAGTGTTGGACAGAATTATAGATCTGTGGCACCATGACAAAAGCCAATACTTAGAGCCATTAAACAATTAACAGAGAGACATGCATCATGGGACAAAAGACTGTGGATAATGGATCATACACTAGGGGTGCTTTTGGTTTGTTTTTTTCAGTTAAAACATATGCTGCACGGACCAAAGACAAGAACAGTGTTAAAATGGCAGCAAAAACCTTACAGAAATCACAAATATGCTTCAGATCAAAATGTTAAGACTAGTTGAAAAATTGCAAGAATTTACATTTTGCACTGTTGGATCTTAATGAGGTTCTAAGTGGCGATTCAAAATGAAAAATGAAAAAATGCGAGTCAGTCAAAAAAAAATGTGAATAAGCTATTTATTCCAAACAACCATTAAACCGAAATAGGCTGTTTATCAGCTGATCAAAAATTTAAAACCATAACTCAAAAAAAAAAATTTAATTCCCCTTTAATACAAATAAAATGTTCAAAAAAGGACTCTGTAATGAGTAGCTGCACCATTTTTATGAATCAACTCAAAATTGGTTTAGGCATGCTTGATGCCAGTGTTTCCAGGAGGCTGGTGGGAATGTTGCTCCCTGTGGTAAAGTTGGCTTTACGGAGGGCATCCACTGTCTGGAACCGATGTCCATTTTTGTAAACTTCCCTTTTGCCAAGATTTTGGCTTTTAAAGGCTGTGGTCTTTTGATCAGCTGATGACCAGCCTGTTTCACTTTAATGGTTGTTTGCAATAAAATGCTTACTCAAAACATTTTATGTCTCACTCCCATGTATTCTTTTTGCATTGTGCAACTCTACTTTGAACCTCCTTAAGATCCAACAGTTCTTGCAATTTTTCGACTGGTATTAAAATTTTTGATTGTGAGTGTATGCTAGAGAAAATGCAAAGTGTTGTCTCTCTAGTCTGCTTTCTCCATCAGTGTGTGACAACGGCTCTTTTTAAAATTATATTTTAGAAGCTTTTTGCAAAGTTTAAAATGGTAAATATAGCAGAAGATAAAAATAGCCTATGTATACCACCCAGCATTTGGTTTGAAATATTTGAGTTAGGTCACATAATGCTACGAAACCTTCCCTCATCAAGTCTTTTTATGCATATGTTCTTTACTGCATAGCCTTTTGTCCCAAGACAAAAATACCAGTGTGAACGCGAGGCTAATCACGCCAAAGTGCACACCAAGTAACTTTTTTTTTTTTTTGGTCTGGACCAGAGTACCAAATCCAAAGTGTGAACGTAGCATAGATAGATAGACATGTCTTATGTATTGCTAAATTAATCAATCAGGGGTTGGACATGTTATGAGGAAAAATAATGTCATTTTAGTAGCATAAAGTTAAAATAGTAAAGCAAAAGGTGTTTTTTTTTTAGTTATAGTTATAGTTTTTTTTTAGTTATATTATGAGAAACAACATGACAAAGTTATCATTTTTGGAAAATTATGTTGTGGGAGTCAAAATGTTATGGGAATACAGTCACAATATTATGAGAAAGAAATTGACCAGAATAAATTTGTAATAGCAGCAGCAGAGATGGAAAAAACATTTGTAATATTACAAGAATAAAGTCAAAATATTAAGAAACAAAAATCACATTCTAACGAGAAAAGAAGCAATTTTCAGAGAATTAACTCGTAATATTATGAGGAAAGGTAATGTCATTTTAGTAGCATAGAGCTGAGATTTTAAAGAAAAAAACTTTATTTTTTAACAGTTGGAATATTGTGAGAAACAAACACAACAAAAAGTTGTCATTTTTGGAAAATTAGTTTGGGGGGAAAAGTTACAATATAATGGGAATAAAGTCAATTTTTTCAGCCTTCATCTTAGCGTACTTCCCTGCAACAAAACAATCACACACACCGGCTTCTACAATCTTGGACCATTACACATTGATATTACCAACAAGCATTGTTTCAAGTGATTCACACACATATCGGGAGGTACTACGAGCTAGCAGAGCTGCCTCTTCTGTTTACGCTGCTCTTAACGTTACGTTATTGTAATAGTTGTGAGCTGTAGAGTTTTTCATGTCACTTTCATGCTAACGCACACAATTGTCCACATTGCATACATTCTCCCCATTGCTAATACATAGTCTGATGAGCCTGTAGAGCCAGAGCGGTGAACTAATGTTATGATGGTACGCTAACTAGCCTCCACCCAGGCGTGCTTCCCTCCAGTAAAACAAGTGAATTGAGTCTTTTACGCGCTCTCTCTCAATCACACACATGCTTTTACTACTATTGCAGAGTTGCCGCTAATGTTTACTCCGCTCTTACTTTATTCTGCTGCTCACTGTAACGTTAGTAGTAGTTGTGAGATGTAGCGCACTGGGATGTTTATTACAATTTCCTGAGAGTTTTCTGCGTTTACCTTGACGTGTGTTTGCCCTCAGGACGTTCTCGAGAAAACTTCACTCTCAGCCGTGTGTGTGCGAGGACAGCGTCCACTTCAGATTAGCTCCGCCACTAATGGCGTGCTGTGGCTTGCTTAATCAGTCTGATGGTGCCTTGGGTGGAGCAATGCTGGAGACAGACATCACAGCCAGCAGGAGAGAGAGAGAGGCGCGGCTACATCTGAGCCGAAATAACCCAGTTTTAAATTGATTGCTTGATATCGGCCCATCAGATTTAAAGATTTACAGTACATCAAAATTCCAAATATCGGCCCATAATTGGTCGACCACTAGTGTATAGTTTCCGGACTCAAAGATATATGAAAAACACAACGCAGCGCTTGAATATTTTATAATTTTATTTTGTAGTTATGATAATATTATGTGTTCGAGTAATATTAATTGTAACAAACATCAGATGGTCAATTCAATAATTCTATAGGGTCAGAATTAGGGTTAGAGTTAATAGTCCTCATTGAATTGTTTCTCACTTTTCTTTGGGCAGTTCATCAAAAAAAATAAGTTTTTCGTTGCATATGTCAAGTACAGTGGTGTGGATAAAGTGTTTGCCCATTCCTGATTTCTTATTTTTTTGCATGTTTTTCACAATTAAATGTTTCAAATGTTAAATGTTTCAAACACAAAATTAAATATTAGTCAATGACAACACAACTGACCACAAAATACAATTTTTAACGGAAAGTTTTTATTATTGAGGGAGAAAAAATATCCACACCTACATGACCTTGTGTGGAAAAAGTCATTGCCCCCCCCAGAAAGAAAGTAATTGAGACCTACGAGTCTGGAAAAGGTTATAACATCATTTCTAAAGCATTGGGACTCCCAACGAACCACAGTGAGAGCCATTATGCATAAATGGTGAACACATGGAACAGTGGTGAACCTTCCCAGGAGTGTCCGGCCAATCAAAATTGCCCCAAGAGCGCAGCAACACCACATTCATGAGTTACTTTGCACTGACCTACTATGGTGAAGTGGAGGCATGGAAAGTGCGTAACTTGAGGAGGAGTTGTGTACACACTTCTCCTCAAGGTGGAATCTGTCAACCACAAAAAAAATGGAGAGCAGTGAAGCGTACAAGCGTATCTAAGAATCAAATTGCATGCTGAGTACGACAAATGTTGTAAACATGTTGGCAAATCTGCACTAATATTGAAAGTCCCCCCTGCCTCTCACGCCCCCAGTTCACCGTGGCCCGCCCCACTATTTGAGAAGCACTGCCCTATCGATTTGTCCATATTGACAGTTGGCAGAGAAAAAGGTGATACCAAATTGAGTTACTCAACCACTTCCTCTGCATCGCTTGCTGCCAGTCAGATTCTTTTAACGAGAACAACCATGCATGTGTGTGTGTTATTTAAACTAGTTCAAACCAGCTTCAAGACTTTGAATATGCAAAGCAAATGCAGTTTCAGATTTACACTCCTGATATCGCAGGCTTTCTTTTCTGTGCCTCAGTTATGATGCAGCCTGCTTCTCAATGTACATTTATTCTATCAGGTTTATTATTAAATGGAGCTCACCTCTTACAAAGCTCTATTATTGCTCTGTTGTATTTCGTATTTGACAAAATGTAACATAAATACGTATGGTAGATTATGAAGGTATTTCATGTTACTGCCTTATTCCAATATAAAATTATTTTATTACATTATTATTTTCAAAATTCTATACACACAGCAAAAAGTTGTGCCAGGCTTGTGGCATCACACTCCATATGTGTAATGTTGGAGCATTATTTACTTTTGATACATTTGCAAAAAAACATTGGTGAACATGTTATCACTTTCTCGTATTTGGTGGAGAATTTTTAGGTAAAATGGAATTAATCTATTTTGGAATAACATGGGTGGACAACCCGGGGTCCATGGGCAAAAGCAATCAGTCTGGTATGTCATGTGATTGTTTACAAATAAATAAATAAAGCTCAGGGGATTTTTTTTTTTTTTTAATGATACAAGGATCAACATGATGGATCTGCATGAATATATGGCCCAAACCCTTTCAGCTAGCTGGCATTAACTCTTGTAGTTGCTGAATGTACAGCCAAATTTATTTGATCTAATTTGGAATAAGGCTGGAACAGAAAGGTGGGCAACCTACAGGTTATATAGGAACCACAAGAGCAATTGATACGGCCACATGTTATAGCACGCTTAGTTGCATTACTGAGGAGTGTAGAAATGCAAACACTTAGACGACAAACCAAACTGCAGCCTTAAGCCGCAGATGGCTTAATAAACTCACACAGTGATGTAGCGTGAGTGGGCGCTGGCAAATACAGACAATCTTTATATTACTTGTGCAATTGTGAACGTGGGTGGTATTTTCACACGTCTGCAGGGCAATAAGTGCAACCTTTTAAATAACACATCTCTCCCTTGCTAAGGCGCAACGATGAGGTGACGCACATCAAGATCCAGAACTCGGGCGACTACTACGACCTGTACGGGGGCGAGAAGTTTGCCACATTAGCCGAGCTGGTGCAGTACTACACAGAACAACAGGACCTGCTGCGTGAGAGGAATGGTCATGTCATCGAGCTCAAGTACCCGCTCAACTGCAAAGACCCCACGTCTGAGAGGTGCCAACTTCCACGTCTCACCCCAAACACACACACATTTTGCATACAGTAATGCACATACAGTGGTGTGAAAAAGTGATTTCTTATTTTTGCATGTTTGTCACACTTAAATGTTTCAGATCATCAAACAAATTTAAATATTAGTCAATGACAACACAACTGAACACGAAATGCAGTTTTTGAATGAAACTTTTTATTATTAAGAGAACAAAAATTCTAACCTACATGGCCCATTGGGACACTTTAATGTGTAAACAAGGGCAAAATTGCATTACTTTTTACTTACTTTTTAAACTAATTACATGTAGTAAACAGTTTAAATATAAAATATTCTAATCTTATTTTCTATACTGTATATATGCAATATTGCAACACTTACAGTGGAAACTTCCCAAGAATCTTACAATTCAGAATTCAAATGACAATTTTTTTTGAGAAACCAAAGTCGAACATCAAACACAACGTGATGACAAAAAAGGAAAAGTGGTCATTGTCATGGTCTTGGAATTATTTGTTTCAGACATGCTGAACAATTCAGTTAAGGAACATCACATCAACAAGGCTGAAAAGCAGAGCTTCTGCCTCTCCATATATATTTCTGATAGTTTGTCACTGTCTTTCACTAGTTCACTTGTTCACATCTGACCTTTTCTTATAGGGTGAGAAAATATACAGTATAGATATATTTTATTTTATATAGACATTACTAAGACTAAAGTACATATCATGTTGATGTCTGTGTATTTATGAACCTTATACTTAGATCGGCTGACTAGAAATAAGATTTTGAGTTTTTGCAGTGATCAAACTAAAACGAACACACCTACTGTAGTGGAACATATAATACTCTCAAAAAAGAGAGTGATGTGCAGTTGTGGGATGTAAGTGCGTTATAATGGATACACTTCACGGTGTTCAACTTTCTGTCAACCCTGAAAAGCTCCCCTACTTTCAACATTTTCTGTCCGTTTAAAGAAAAAATGTTATCCTCTTTCGTCAACTTGTTGTTTTCAAAATGATGCCACATAATTTGATAGAAATGAAAATGATCACCCTATAGAGGGGGGAAATCAAAGACACCCCAAAAATGATTTTTTTCACTTTAATATTTGGGGTGTCTTTGGGGTGTCAAAAATGATTTTTTCACTTTCATTTTTGGGGTGTCTTTGATTTCCCCCCTCTATAGGGTGATCATTTTCATTTCTATCAAATTATGTGGCATCCTTTTGTTACTAATACATCACCCACTTATTATCAGGAAAGATATTCAAGATCATTTATCCCCCAGTTTAGATCTGATGTGTTTTTGAAGTGTTCCTCTAATTTTTTTGAGCAGTATATATTGTCAGTGAAATAATAGCCTTGCTTGCTTTGTGGTGCATGTGGGGGTTTTTTTATCGTTATACAGCACACGCTGAGACTTTGTGTATACAGTATTAGTGGTCTTATAGTAGTCTGCATTTGTTCAACCCTGCAGCTACGCTAGAAAGCTGTAATGTGTGAAATATGCCTATTTGTACTGTATTTTATTAACAGAAAGATAAATGGCAGTACACGATTATACATAATTATAAATATTATCATCTCTGAAAGAAAATCCACGTCAGAAAATCTGTTTGAGTAAAACTAGTCTTTCTAAATAGAAGCAGAACATTAGAATCATATTTTAACCGTATTGGGGGTTGTGGTCAAAGACACCACGTAATTTAACCCAACTCAAGAGACAAGACAATGCACGAGATTGGGTCCACAAGGATGAGACGGGATTTTAACATTAATTTTTTTAAAAGTGAGTATGAGTATGAGAGTATGACTGGACAAACACTTTTGTTATAACAATATTATTGTCAAAATTTTTGAGAACAAATAAACCACTAATGTTATACTAATATATAACAATAATAGTAATGTATATTAATATATTATATACATTATATCTAATATTTCCATTAATATGTCATCTTTCACTCTGTAAAGCTGTCGAATTGCCATTTGTGACATGTATTTTTGTACTGTCTGTCAAACATTTGCAGGCTTTCTGGAAATGCTGGCTTTTCAACCAATATTCTCACAAGGGGGCTGTGGCATTTGGCTTTGCAATCATCTTTTTTTTCCTCCTGATTTCTACTGTTACATTACGCTGCATTGCAGTTGCCTGTGATGAGTCAAGTGATGTAAACCATATTGAGCAGACAGCACTGACATGCAGATATGTGAACTCTGATGGGCTTTTTTTACCATGATAATGGTACTAAGAAAGCTGATTACCCTCACTATTTTACAGAGGGTAATATTAGATATGATAATATGAATGAGGTAGTCAAAAGATTCAACACCTACTTTGTAAATATTGGACCAAAATTGGAAGAAAATATACCAAATTTCTTGTCAGTAGTGGAAAGGAATGAAAGTAACAGGAAGACAGGAATCTCAACTCCATGTTCGTCACTGATGAAACAAAAAAGGAAATCATCAACATTGTTATTAAATGTAAAGCAAAATCATCAACCGACTGTAACGGAATGTGAATGGAATTGATAAAAAGATTTATTAACGAAATCGCACACCCGCTGACATACAGTAATTTATCTTACGTACAGATCAGCAATTTATCAGTTTGGGCTGGTAAATTCCCAAAGAAAATGAAAACAGCTAAAGTAGTTCCAATCTTTAAAAATGGAAACAAACATCATTTCACAAACTACCGACCAGTTTCCTTATTACCCCAATTTTAAAAGTCATTGAAAAGCTATTCAACAACGGGTTTTAGTAAGAATGAATTACTAGCAGTCATCCAATGAACTGGGTTAAAAGCTACTTAGCAGACAAGAGGCAATATGTGAAGTTAGGAGAATATACATCTGTGATCTTAGAGGTATCGTTTGGCGTACCCCAGGGGTCAATACTGGGACCAAAACTTTTAAATCTATACATAAACGACATCAGTAAAGTCGCAAAGGACTTGAAACTTGATAGCACACAGGAACTAATGAAAAAAAATCAAAGAGGAATTAACTATACTAAAAAGATGGTTTGATAATAATAGATTATTGCTAAACCGAAATAAAACTGAAATGATGCTATTTGGTCAGCGCAAAAAGGATGCACATGCGCAAATACAAATTGACATTGATAGTGTAAACGAAAATACATTTCTTGGGCTCATAATAGATAATAGTATGAACTGGAAATCTCACTTTAAAAATATACAACATAAAGTGGCCAGAAATACCTCAATACTGAATAAAGCAAAATTCATTCCAGACCAAAAATCACTCCATACTCTCTACTGTTCTCTGGTATTACCATATCTAAATTATTGTGTGGAGATATGGGCAAACAACTATAAAAGTACACTTCACTCATTAACTATGCTAGAGAAAAGGTCAGTTAGGATAATCCATGATACCATCATGCTTACAGGGAACATACAAACCCTTTATTCCTAAAATCACAATTATTACAATTTGCTGATCTGGTAAACTATGAAACAGCTAAAATTATGCATAAAGCAAACTATAAAACTGTGTTACCCAAAAACGTAAAAAAATTCTACTCAACAAAAGAGGAGAAATATGATCTTAGGAACAAATTAAACCTAATTCACTTATGCGCACGGACAACACTAAAAACCTTCAGCATTTCTGTGTGTGAAATCAAGTTGTGGAACGGATTAACTAAGGAACTCAAACAATGCACTAAAATGTGCGATTTCAAGAAACAGTACAAGCAGTTGTTTATGATGTACAAGGAAGGAGACACCAGGACCACTCTGCATATACAACGCTACAGTATATCTAACCAGTCTTACACTGACAACTAACTCTTCATTGTGAGTACATCGTCTGTACTCGCTCATCATCAAACTGTTTCTCTGTCAACTGTTTCATCAGCTATTATCAATTTTTTACCATTCTTAAGTCGGTTTACATTGAACAAATGTATTGCAACTGATGTGAAACGGATGCTGGGTAGGATTAAATAAGCTTTGCTTCTTCCTACTCCTTTTTGGACATGCAGAATTGTGAGTCGTGTTATGTGATGAGATCCACTGTAATTTGTTCAAGATGAATTAAACCTTACCGTTACCATTACCATGATTGTTGTTTGTGCGAGATGTTAGTTAGGTGACGCTACTACACTGCACAAAGGGTGATCGGCATTGAAAAGCATTTAACGGTATTTGCCGAGTTCGTGATTTTTCACGGAAATCGGCCAATACTGATCGTTGGCCGATCGATCGAAGCACTCCTACATATTATAGATATAAGCTTTTATTTAATCTGTGATTAAATGTGATTAATTATGAGTTAACTATAGACAGAATGCAATTAATCGTGTTTAAATATTTTCATCGCTTGACAGCCCTAGTTTTAGTTTATTACACAAATATTACAAGTTTATTACCGGTACACAAATACAGGCATGACTTGAAAAGGCCTACATATAGTACTTCAGTGTTTAAATTGTTTAAAAGTAGGCCTACACATCCACTCTGCTCCTCTGTTAGTTGAATGCTGTTGTAACAAGTACAATTTTAAAAAGATTTCAACTTTTAAAAGTTTATAACCTTTGTAATGTTTTTTCTTCACTGTAGGAGGAGACAAAATGGTTGTTTTGATGGTAAAGGTTGCCAACCGCTGTCCAAGACAGACCAAATCATATCAGAAAAGAGGCAAAAATGTACTGTAGATCAAAGATCCAAAGTCAAAGCTAATGTTGTGAATATCTTGTATATCTTGATAATAGGTCTGCTTTTATGGATGACGAAGAAAATTTAAATATATTCACATTTGAGAGGCTGAAATGAGAAGATATCAAATCCAAAACGATTAATCGAATACCCCACTAGTTTTCAATTAACTGGATATTATTAATTATTGTAAATATATTATTATTACTTTATTATCTATTTATCATCGATTCATCATTAAATTATTGCATTTTATTAAATTATTTCTTACATTATTTTATTTAAAAAATTGAATTTTCTAGTTGTAAAGTACTGCCCATGTCACCTTCTCACAGTTAAGTCACTTAACTGATGCGTTGTCTTCAGTCTTTGTGTCAGTTTCTGTGTTGGTGCTGAACATGACCGCGTGACCATGTTGTCTCCGTCATGTCTAGATGGTACCACGGGCACTTGTCAGGCCGGGACGCTGAGAAGCTACTCACAGAAAAAGGCAAGGTTGGCAGCTTCCTGGTGCGGGAGAGCCAGAGCAAACCAGGCGACTTTGTCCTTTCGGTTCTCACTCACGAGGAGAAGCACGACAACGTGGAACGCAAGACCAAGGTCACCCACGTGATGATCCGCTATCAGGTACCTCGGGGTGATGGTTGCTATGGCGACTTACTGTATGTAGCTGTGAGATGTTTTTAGTCGTGTATTGGTGTTTGTCATGGCTGAACTCTGGGTGGTGGTCTTCTGGCAGGATGGTAAATACGACGTGGGTGGTGGCGAAAGGTTTGACACCCTGGCTGACATGGTGGATCACTACAAGAAGAATCCTATGGTGGAGAAGAGTGGCATTGTAGTGCACCTCAAACAGGTTTGGAAGATGAAGCACATTTATTTTTAAAGGTCCTATTTTGTAGTATTTGTCTTTTTTTTTTTTTTTTAACTGTCATAGTTGTCACAATATTGTATTGGCAGTCTGTTCTCCAAAATCTAGCCTTAATGCTAGAATTTAGACGGTTTAAAAGTGCCTTTAGTAAGCACTACTGGGAACACGCCGTTTTGTCTGTCTGTAGCTTTAATGTTAATGAGTTGTGTTTGTCCATGCCTGTCTCTACAGAGTGTGTTTCTCCAAGAACCGTCCCCTATTTACATATACACTGTAACGCTGCATTTGTCCAACGTAATAGATGCTATATATTGCATACAACTAACATAACATTAAGGTGTGGAACAGGAGAACATAAGCAACAAACATAAGCAACACTACCATAGCTATGTGAGCTACAGTGCTAACATTATGCTCACATTTTAACAGCAACATCTTGCTAGGTTGGCTTATTCGCTGAAGAAACACAAAATGATCAAACTGACAACTTCCTCATCTGGAGCTGACTGACGGATATTTGGCAGAGCTCTATGCTGCCTTTTAAGATGTGTAGCAAAGCCTGTTATTGTTTTTTTTTTTATATATATATAAATAGGGTGTCCCAAAAAAATTGTATACACCCTTTAGCAGCTGGTAACTCAATTGTTATTTTTTTCTTTGTAGACTAAACCAATTGAAATAAATGATGGCAGCCAGACTAAACTTGGAATAAAGGAAATTCATTCTAAAAAAAAAGCATTAATGCACGCAAATACCAAGGGAATTGTTTTGTGATGTGTGCAATTCTTTTGCTTCGCGTCGTCAGCAGTGTCTGGACCAGAACACACGTCAGTTTGAGAACAGGTGGTGACGAAACAATGAAATGATTGTTGGGTTTTTTTGGGGGACACCATGTATGCATAGCTGTTCTCCATATAGTGGTGGGCTCATCTAGGTTGGGGGCCGATCAGAGGTGGGATCATGTTCAAGAGGGAGGGCTTTTTTCCTTTATGACGTCATGAAAAGCTGCAACTTCAGAAGCTAGCATTTGAGCGCCTCTTCTCTCAAAAGTGGATCAAACAAGCAAGGGAGATGATAGATTTTTCTCATGTTTGGTTCTCATAAATAGGCTCTAACCATAACTTTTTAGAACATCATTAAAAACTCGCATGTTGTGTATAATAAATCAGATTTTGTATCAAATCTGACTGGAAGATCCTTAAGCCTTTTGATGTTGGATGTGTTTCAGTGTCCCACTCTCAAACAAACTAAAAAGTTGTATAACAACTTTTGTTGTGCTCTGTTTAATGTCACATGTATCTCTTTGTCCAAACAGCCTTTTAACGCCACAAGGATAAACGCGGCCAACATTGAGAATCGAGTACGAGAGCTCAACAAAGTAGCAGACGACTCTGAGAAGCCCAAGCAAGGATTTTGGGAAGAATTTGAGGTACGTTGCCTTAAAACTCCTCCACATTATTAATAATTTCCTCTCATCTTCTGTGTCTTCAGCTAAGAGCGCAATTACCTGAGTTATCGCCCCTCGTAATAATACAATCAGCTCATAATCATTAGCCAATGAAAAAAAATGGAGTGTCATCTTTCTTTCAGGAGGTAACGTCATTATTATCTTTATTTCATTACATGGTCATTATGTGTGCTTCAAAGATGATTTTTCATCAGACAAAGCTTTTGGCTGGCTTCTCTGTTAAGGCACAATATTAGAAAATACATAAAACCTGCAGGCGGGATGGGATTAAAACATAATAGCCCTCACAAAAACCCACAGACAAAAACAAGACAGAAACTTGTACTGCTTTATAGAGCACACAACCGCATATGGTATCTTAAATGTGAGTTGAAAAGGCAGTAGAACCATGTGATTTCCTCCAGCCAGTCAGTGCAGAAGGGAAATATAGTAATAAAATGTAATGTGTAATATGCTGGTACATCTTTATTATATTATATTTCAGCGTCTTTGAGTACCTTGAAAAGCCTAAAAAAGTTATAATTAGTAATAGTATTTATTATTATTCTTAGTTATTATAAATATACCATATGATTAAATATATATATTTTATATACTAAAATAAAGTATTTTAATGTGCGATAATGATTTTTAAAATCACATTTACAGGTTAGTATGCCTTTGATCGATCATTATATAAAAATGAGAACATTTGTGAAATATTTTTTTCTTAAAATAAAAATAAAGAAGACCTACAGTATACTTAATTGGTTTTAGCGTTTTATTAACAAAAGGTGAATATCCAAGTGGCCCAGGAGTCTTTCAGTTTCTCCCGGTAGAAAAGGTTTGACATCCCTTGTTCAGAGGAAGGCCCAAAGGACCATTAGACCTGTTTGAATGAGGCTCCTGCTGAACAAACCCATCAAACACCTTAGAGATGAATCTTTCAAAATTGGACATACAGTAAATAGACAAACACACCCACACCCACACAGCCCCAACATGTTGTAGAAAGTCTTCCTAGAAGACTTGAACTTCCATCCATCCGTTTTCTATGCCGCTTATCCTCATTAGGGTCGCGGGGGTATGCTGGAGCCTATCCCAGCTGTCTTCGGGCGACAAGGCGGGGTACACCCTGGACTGGTCGCCAGCCAATCGCAGGGCACATATAGACAAACAACCATTCATGAAGACTTGAATTTGTAGCTGCAAAAGAAGTCCGGCTCTATATTTTATCTGTTTTCACCTCCTAATGTGTGACTGTCCAGGTGTCAAATAGTCTTTGTCCATATCGTCTACATCGCCTGTTTTTTTTTTTGTTGTTGTTTTTTTGTTTGGTGACATTTTGTTTTGCACATGAGACCCAAGACAATCAGTCTTTCTTCGGTTCCCACAGGTACTTCAGCAACAGGAGTGCAAGCTGCTGTATCCCCGGAAGGAAGGCATGAAACCAGAAAACAAGAGCAAAAACAGATACAAGAATATCCTCCCATGTGAGTGTTTCAGAGAGCAGCCGCAGCTTCCTGCCGTCGCCGGCTTCCTGTGGAAAGAACGAGAGTGACACAAATAGACAAGACGGGCTACAGATGTGGCTTTGATAGCTCGCACACGGCCACCACCACTGAGCTGCACAGTGCATTAATGATGTAGTAACATTTGTTGTTTTGTTGTCTTATTTCAGTTGACACCACTCGAGTTGAAATCAGAGACATGGATCCCGAAGTTCCTGGTTCAGACTACATTAACGCTAACTATATTAGAGTGACTGGAAAGCATGAGGCAAGTGCATATAATAATAATGAAAAAAACTTTTTGCATACCAGGGGTGTGCCATAATGATGGTTCGGTGTGTAGCTTGGTTTCAAGGTCACAGTTCAGTTCATTTTGGGCACAATAAGGGAACAAAATGCAAAGCATAAAACTGCTTGGCTTTTGTGTAAACAACATAAATGGTTTTTAAAATGAAACTGCTAGCACGTAATTCACCAATAAATGCAATTCCTAAATAAAAAATGCAAATACAAAAACAATATGAAATAATATGTGATAGTTTACGAGGTTTCCGCTTACGAAAATGCAGCGATGCAGACAAGTGCAAACAATAATAGTTTGAACAGTGTGAATGATTATTTTATTATTGGATGAAGTGCAGCATTAATAGTTCCAGCCTGCAATCCCCACCTCCACTGAACAATGGCGGCACACTGCTTTCGTCCACACGTCTTTGTGCTATTACGTCTTTTACTGGGAAGGCCAGGTTTTCCCAAACAGGCGGCATCAAATTTGGCAACAGACTTCAAAGTTGGCCAATGCGTACATGATGAGACAAACTACGTTAACAAGCTTTATCGCCGGGGCTGCTGAAAAAACTTTCCAGGCCTATGAGGATAAAGGGGAGACAAGGAATTATAACAGCAGGTAGTACTTTAAAAAATGGTTTTGGCGCTTCCAGTCTGCTAATGCGCACATGTCGTGTGCAGGGAGAAGTTTGCTGTTTTGTCATTTTGGGTAAAAGTTAGCAAAATGGACGGTAAAACATGCTAATGTGCCTGTCACTTACATCAAATCATGCTATTGTCATCTTCTATCTGGAAAACAAACTCCAAGCTCGCACTGATGTTAAGTCAGTATTCATTTTCAAGATTCAAGATTCAAGAGTTTTATTGTCATATGCACAGTAAAACAGGTCGTTCTGCTATGCAATGAAATTCTTGTTCTGTTCATTCTCCAAGAAAAAGAAAGGAAGAAAAACACAAGCAAATGAATCAGAACATCAGAAACATAAATCCCAATAAATTAAGCAACAACAACAGAAGAGACATTAATACAAATAAATAAAGCTGTTTGCCAGCCTTGTGGTCCTGGACTTTAAACCCCCATATAATGTCTGCCTGACGGTAGGAGTGTGAATAATGAGTGTTGTGGATGTGTGCTGTCCTTGATGAGGTTGTGTGTTCTTTGTAGGACTCTAGTTTTATAAATGTCTTGCAATGAGGGGAGGACTGTCCCAACAATGTTCTGTGAGGCGTGTTTTGCAGTGTTTCCAGTTGATATTTTACTTGTCATTGCTCTATACATTGCTATGACAATAGCATAAGCTTCATTATGAGGTCTGGAGCACACCTTTCTCACTCATTTTTCATTGGTCCAAAGGTTGGGCGCCACTATTATTAGGACCCCAACACCCTAACTTTGTGGTTCTGCCCCCCTATTGGTATTGGTTGTGAAACACGAGCTCTTTACTTTCAATTTCTCTGTTAAATTATGGAGTGTCCCAACATGTGTTCCATTTGAACAGGGCTCGCATGAAGAGGGGAGCCATGTGGAAGAGAGCAAAGTCTTCATCGCCACCCAAGGATGCCTTCAGAACACTGTGAACGACTTCTGGAAGATGGTGCATCAGGAAAACACGCACGTCATTGTCATGACCACAAAGGAGATGGAGAGAGGACGGGTAAAGTAGCCATTATATAATTATTTTCAAATAGAAATTACAAGGAAATGCTTGCAGGTCTTGCTTGACATTAGGTGTGATGACAATGCAACATTTATGGTTTTAAATTTTAAAGACAATTTTACTGTAAATGAGTGTCCCACAATATTGTATCGGAAGCGTGTCTTTATGCTGGAATGCTGGACAGTTTAAAGGTGCTTTTAGTAATCCCTTTTGGGGCGTCTCTTTAATGCTAATAAGCTGTTTGTCCACGCTCGTCTCCAAGAAGCGCTCTTCTGTACTGTACTGTGTACCACTTTTTACATATACACTGTAACTTTGCTCTTGTCGAACATAGTAGATGCCATATGTCGCATGAAACAACGTAACATTAAGGAGTGGGACAGGAGGAAACGAACGGTAGCAACACTAGCATATAGCTAATAGTACACTCACATTTTAACAGCAACATCATGCTAGGTTAACCTAGTCACTGAAGAAAAACAAAATGATAAACCTTACAACTCTTACACGCTTGTAGCTGCTTGATGGATAGTTGGCAGAGCTCCAGGCTTTATTTTAAGGTGTGTAGAGAAGACTGCTTTATTAAAAAAAAAAGAAAGTGGTGGGTGTATATGGGCTGCACTAGTGGTTAGTATGTTGACCACAAAGTCAGGAGATCTGGAAAATCTGGGTTTGAATCTCCGTTGGGCATCTCTGCGTTTGTGTGTTTTCTCGGGGTACTCTGGCTTCCTCCTACATTCCAAAAATATGCATGTTAGGTTAATTGGCAACTCTAAATTGTCTACAGGTATGAATGTGAGTGAATGGTTGTCTATTGTGCCCTGCGATTGACTGGCGGCCAGTCCAGGGTGTCCACTGCCTCTCGCCCAAAGTCAGCTTGGACAGGTACCGCTGCACCCCTCGTGAGGATAAGCGGCATAGAAGATGGTTGGATAGACGGATGTATAGTGAGTGATGTGGGCTCATCTGGCTAAGGGCGGGTCAGAGGTGGTTTCATGAGGAAGTGTTTGAGAGGCTCTCCATTCAAGTGGAGCAAACAACTCATAAACTCATGAGGGCTCTAGGGACACATTACTGTTATGACATTATCAAAAAGTTGATGGAATGTCACCGTTTGCAACGTGTGAGTCAATTAAATTTTGAGGTAACAGGATATAAAATCCTTTGCAAAAATGTGAAAAAAAAAACAGCCACTTTCCTTCTAAATACAGTGTTTGTGCAATTGATGCATCCATTTTATAGTTCACCTGTGTCGTTTATTGTACTGGCTGAATATCACTGTCTGTTCAATGTGTGTGTAGGAGACAACAGCTAACAAGGATAGTATGACAGTTAAGCTGATTGCCAAAGCTGCTTGAGTGGATCTAATTCTTTAGGTCCTCTAATTCCTACAACCGCCAACATTCCAACTACCCTCCCTTTTTCTTCTTCCTACCGCCATGTAGAGCAAATGTGTGCGTTACTGGCCCAAGCTGCACGCCACAATGGAGTTTGGGAGGCTACAGGTGAGGAACTTGGAGGAGCGGACGGCGCAGGACTACATCCTGAGGAAGCTGGAGGTGACCCGTCTGGATCGGGTAAGGGGGGACAAAAAAAGCTGCGCCCTCAATCACTGCTAACACACTGACCTGGGGTCAGATTATCTAACCTATTACACAGAACTCACAAAATCCCTGCACAACACATGCTGGCGCTTACAAGGCTATACAGGCATGACTCTCAAGGATATAATAAACAGATGACGGTCTCTAGCATATTATAATTTATACATGTAATCATTTGTAGTATTGGCATGAGTGTATTTAAATAAGAATCAAGATTCAAGAGTTTTATTGTCATATGCACAGTAAAACAGGTAGTTATACTATGCAATGAAATTCTTGTTCTATTCATTCTCCCACATACAGTACACCACTGATAAAAAAAACTCAGAGTATTTGGCCTTTGGGTGAAATTTATGGAAAAAGAAGTTCATGCTAAACTGATTTTATATCATGAAAATGCTGCATTTAAAGTGGTCATGACACCAAAACATGATGCTAATCTTGTTGTTTCTGCGGGTGCAAAGTAAAATTGAGTTCCTTTGTTAGATGTGTGCTTCAGTGTTGACATACTGTAGTTACCCTTTTTTTTACATTTTTTGACACTGAAAAACAATCCTGTCAGAGACTGGAGAAGAAGGAAGAAGTGACGTCACTTTAAGAACATGCCCCCTCGGAACTACGCATGGACTATATTGGTTTCATATTGTTGTGATGCATTTTTTGTTGATTTTCTGTTATATATTTTTGGGATATTATGTCCACTCACAACTTCATTTGACTCTTATTTTATAGTTACTTACTGGCGGATAACAGCAGTAAGCCAAAATCGTTAAATTAAGTCAATACAGTGATCCCTCGTTTATCACGGGGGGTAGGTTCCCAAAATAGCCTGCAATAAGTGAAATCCGCGAAGTAGCCAACTTGATTTTTTTTTTACAATTATTATATATGATTTAAAAACCCTCACCATACACTTTATACACTTTTCTCAGACAGGCAATAACATTTTCTCACATTTCTCTCTTGTTTAAACATTCTGAAAAAAGTTTAAACCTTCGTTTGAATTGTAATGATCAACATAAGAAATTAAATCACTCACGCATATTTCACTCATGTGACCGTGGCTTTTTCGCCTGGTGCCGTTCCGCTGTACTGTTGCGTTTTTGTATCCTTGTTAAAACATACTGCTGCAGACGAACCAAAGATTCATTTACAAGCTAGCAAGCAAGCAAGCAAGCTAGCGATGACACAGGAGACATGGCAGGACGGCACGAAGGAGATTGATTGACAATGGTCTACAGCCAATCAGGACGCAGAAAACAATGGGTGGTGCAGACAGACAAGCAAGGGAAAAGATAAAGAGTCAACCTCCCACAATGCAATTTTTCTTAAAGGGCCAGGCTTGGCCTGTAACAGCTTTTATATGCTGTGATGGAAGAAAAAAGAAGCACTAAAAAAATCTGCGAAACGTGAACCGCGCTAGAGCAAGGGAACGCTGTACTTATATTTACTTAATTGCTTTTTTACAAACATGATTGTTTTCATGGGCACTTTAAGAAGAAGCGTGATTTCCAAAACAACAAACTAAACAACTTTTGCACAGTACTTTTCTTTTGTTTTTGTGTATGTATATTTCTTCTGATCACAGGGATAAACCTGAATTATAGATTATCATGAAGTATTTTGTGACTTAGGTGGAATTTTATTATTGATAGTAAGCATTTGTATTGTGGACATCTTACAGTGAAATCATGTTTTTTGCCGGGGGGGGTTGCCGTAATCAGCGGTCGTACCTCAATTAACTGCTCTTATAGGGAATTCTTCCATTCGCTTCCATAACTGAATAAAATATTCAAGAGAGATGGGTGGCAATATATTGTAGAGATTGTTGAAAGGTGAGCATGGAGGTCTGCAGCAAAGTTGGATATTTTGGAATGAATTGAAAAACTCATACCTCAACTCCACAAGCTCAGATCGTCACCAAAATGACTGTATGTAGAAGGTGCCACCTTGAAGAGATCCATACCGTCACTTTGCATAATTTCAGTTTATACTACATTATATTAATATGCCTTCTTTACTGTCAATAGAATAACAATTTTAGACCTGACAAAATATATGCATTTTACGCACACGGCATGCATTTTGATTCGTTCCTCCTAGATATGACATTTCTGCGAGTTCAGTTTCCTTGTTTAGTTCCTGTGCATAGCATGACGTGCATCTCCAAAAATTTTCTTCTGTGTTGGCAGGTTTACATTTTACAAGGCGACCCAGTAAAACTGACCCAATGCTTGTTTTAGTACAGCCCATTTGCCCCTTAAAAGGTTAATCAAGAACAAAACCCTTATTTTACGCCCTTCCTTTGATTTCTTCACAGAGGGAACCTCTGAGGTACATTTGGCACTACCAGTACCTGAGCTGGCCAGATCACGGTGTTCCCAACGAGCCAGGGGGAGTGCTCTGGTTTCTGGAGGAGATCAATCGGACCCAGGGAACTGTTCCAGAATCTGGACCCATTGTCGTCCACTGCAGGTACAAGCAGGGAGAGCGTTTGGACCATAGATGCTGACTAGGCAGTTGCGTGGCCTCATACGACAGACCACTGCATCTTTAGAGCGCTCTAGTCAATGAGTTAAAAACGAAAATGTCTAGCAAAGAAGCCTTAGTCAGACAAACGTGTTTTTCAAGTTGTGTTCACATATGGTTTGACCTATCCCTTGTGTCCCATAGTGCAGGCATCGGGAGGACAGGCACCATTATCGTCATTGACATCCTCATCGATGTTATTAACCGCCAAGGTAGGTAGACTACCTGTGCCCTTTTTTTTTTTTATAGATTCAGTGTTTTACTTTCTGCCTTTATCACAAATCAGTGTTGTAAACAGAAGCTGCTTGAGTTAAGTTTGTGTAACATTCTTTACTGTCACAGACGTGTAAAAAAAACAAAAACAAAGTAAAACTCACTAATTGAACACACATGACAAGTATATATTTGTTGCTGCCTAAGAACACATTATTGCTGTCTCAAATGGAATACTTTCATCATTACACCCAGTGGTGGTTCTAGCTTCAGTGCCGCTCTATGTGAGAACCCCCTCTGCAACCCCCCTTCCCTCACCCACACATAAATCCACATAATCTATCCATCCATTTTCTATACCGCTTCTGCTCATTAGGGTCGCGGGGGCATGCTGGAGCCTATCCCAGCATGCCTGACTTCGGGCGACAGGCGGGGTACACCCTGGACTGGTCGCCAGCCAATCGCAGGGCACATATAGCCAAACAACCATTCACACTCACATTCATACCTATGGACAATTTAGAGTCACCAATTAACCTAACATGCATGTTTTTGGAATGTGGGAGGAAGCCAGAGTACCTGGAGAAAACCCACGCACACATGCAAACTCCACACAGAAATGCCCAAGGGAGAATCGAACCCGATCTTCCCAATCTCCAGGCTGTTACTGTGCTGGCCAACGTGCTAACCACTAGACCACCGTGCGGCCCCACATAATGTAGTGCCATATTAATTGTGTGTTTTATAAGACAAGACATTGTGTTACACTTACTGTAGGAGCCACTTATGCTTTGGTCTGCTGTAGCTTATGTGGCTTATTTTGGTGCTGGCCTTTAGTTATGTTTGAGGAATTATATTTTGTTTGACCACTGGTGACGGTATGGAGGAATACTATTTAAGTGCAGAAGTGACAGGGCATGGGGCTAGCGTGACGGGAGGTCACACGGTTTTTACCGTTCATTTTATATTTTTCCCCATTAAAGGTTTCAGTTTGTTTTTCACTTGCATTGTGCAGGTTATAGGTCACATTAAAGGTGGAAAAAGTTGTGAAATTATTTGTCTTGCTGTCATTTTTTTTAATCAGGAAAACCTGGCATTTGAACAGGGGTGCTTAGACTTCTTAGTTATGTATACTGTGTATGTGTGTAAGTGATCTGTAAGAGTATTATTTAATGATTTTTTTTAATGGTCTGTGTGAAGTTGGTGATTCATGCAAACATCCACTGATGACAAACAGGGAAAATAATCTGTCACGCTTGTTGTATTTTTCTCAAAAGCACCGCGTTCAGTACTACGAGCAAAGTTTTCCAACTGACTTTATATGACCAGCAATCCTTTCATTTGTTTTCTATGCCGCTTATCTAATTAGGTTTGCGGGGGTATGCTGGAGCTGACCCAGCTGATTTAGGGCCAGAGGCAGGGTACACCCTTGACTGGTCGCCATTCAATCGCAGGGCACAAATTATAAGCAAGCAGACGAAGAAGAAAAAAAATAAAAATAACCCAGCAGTGGCTGTATACAGCTGTCTTCTGAAATGCACCGCGTATGTTAAGTTTGCAATGTGCATACTGCAACATATTGAGAGGGGTGTAATATTTTACGATGCTTATGTATATAATGTAGTATGATAGCCATACAGGCAGAATGTTTGTTGCAGCTCTTGTGCAGGTGTACCTAATGGTGTGGCCAGTCAATGCAGGTTATTATTCCCACTGTCTGTGTACTGCCAACTGAAAATTAACAACATTTTTATAATGTAGGTTGCACGCCTGTTTTATGATGAATTCATGGAATAAGACAAAAATACATTTCAAGGAAAAAAGCGGTCATGCTAACCCAATTGATTTGCATAAATGACTGATGCCACACAAGCCTGCACAGTGCTGTCTTGTCAAACACACCGCATACTTTACAAACCAAGTTTACCAAGTAACTTTAGATACAAACCGAAATAGAGGTGAGCTGAGGAAAACCTAATAAAGTGGAGGCATTGGGCAACGCCACACCTGCTGTTTTCACCTTGCCAATTTACCGTGTACGTGGATGAGGCACCCATCAACTCCTCTGTGGCTCCCGCCTGCACAGTCTGTCTCGGGAGGGGCGGTCACTGTGTGTGACCGGCCAATCATAGAGCGTGAAGAGTGAATATAAGAGTATATTTGTGCCTTCATTTTGAGGTAGCAAAGATAGATTTTGAGACACGTTAACGTGCAATAATTACTGTTGCGTGAGCAGGCACATCACTGCGCTCTGGCACTCTCTCTCTCCTTGTCGCTTAACCTGTGAGCACTGCAGGGCGAGTCAAGCCGGTGTACGTGTGTGCACTCATGGTGCCTCCAGTCGTGTTTTGGGGACCGGGCTAAAAAAAAATTCTAATATTCTCAGGATCGACCAGCAAAGTCCCAAAGATCGGCTGGTAGCTCACGTTCGATGGCTTGGTGATCCCTGTCTTATGTGAATTCTTTGTGTTCCAGGACTAGACTGCGACATTGACATCCCAAAGACCATTCAGAAGGTACGGCAGCAGAGGTCTGGTATGGTGCAGACTGAGGCCCAGTACAAGTTCATCTACATGGCTGTGCAGCAGTACATAGACACAGCCCAGAAGAGACTGGAGGAGGAGCAGGTACACAAAGTCCAAATCCAAAGATTTGAAATATCTACAAAAGAGCAGCTAGAGTCATAATTGTCCCAGTGAGTCCCCACAGTGTTCTTACCTAATTCAAGATAAATCCCAAGCTTTTACCTGACCTCTGGTTACGATGAACTGAAGCTGCATGATGATGATGATGTTGCATTGCAGAAGAGTAAAGTGAAGGAGAGAGAGTACTCCAACATCAAATATCCTCCGATGGCCAACTCCAGGTCCAAGCTCAACATGGCGTCCTCACGCTCTTCATCTGTGTAAGTAGAAGTCTTTTGTGTTGAGCCTACATGTACTGTATGTCAGGGTTTCAAACTCAATCACACAGGGGGCCAAAACTCAAAGCCTACTATCGGTTGTGGGCCGAACTGGACACGCCCCACTCCATCCCCCAACTTTGTATCTTTATCTATCCTGAAATTTTCAACAGTTGTGTATTTCTGCATATTGAACGTATTCAAAACTTTATAACCTTCTTGTCCTTTTAACCAACATAATGAATGAAGCACACTCATGCATCATCAGTGCACACACACAGATGCTCGTTTGTTGCAAATATGACAGGACATGCCCTAAAAATCCAGGCTCAAAGAATAGTAGTTAGTATGGTCAAACTTTGAGAAAATGTCTCATTAATACTGACGAATAGATAAATAAGCAGCCTACACACTGTTTATTCCGGGTTTCCCACACACCCAGTGCCGTGATTGGAACATAGCAATATAATGCACCGCCTGTGGTTGCATTTTCAGGTTGGGACAAAATGCGCATGACAGCTGGTGAATTTTTTTTATGTGGACATACTTTTTTTTTTTTTACTTCACTCGTGTGGATGGGCATTTTTTTTCTACACCCGATTGGGGGAAATGTGCATTTTTTTCAAGTCCGTTCATTTGTGCTTGAAATTTCTACTTTCCGATAGTCGAACCATACGGCTACGGTTGTTATGGTGTAGTTGTCCATTTCAATAAAGTCATTGTTGATCGACCACCATTCTCTCTATTTTATATCAACACAAAAACATCACAATCCGTGAGATGTGTAACCTGGAAGAGTTTGCAGTTGTGGAATGGGCAGCTTATGCATTTCCCAGCATGCTCTATAGTTAAAATGATCACTTTTGACTGTTTTATGCCTCTTTCAGGTATTATTTTGTACCGACAGAGTTTAATAGTTAAAGTGCCGCCGTTTTTACTTGTGTACTTTGGTCTGAATCTGGCACTGTTATTATTAAGAATGGTTGTGAATTCCGTGCTATATACACTGTACAATATTGTTTCCACTTTTGAAATTACAATGCCAGAGGAGTAGTTTATACCGGAGGAGTCACTTAATTACGCAGATCGCTGTAAACACTTTGATAAGATCTATGAGGCGGGCCAACTCAACGCTACTTCCCAGTTCCACGGGCCGGATGAAATTGCAGCACAGGCCGCATTTGGTCCCTAGGCCTGATTTTGTATATATTAATGTCCCACGTTGTAGTATTTTGCAGTAGTCTCCGAGGTGCCACAATATGGTAATGGAAATGGTTTAATTTATTTGAACATGCATACAAGTTAAATTGGAATACATCACATATTACAACGAGTAGGAAAAAGCAAAGCTTATTTAATCCTTCCCGCCATCCCTTTTACATCAACTGCAATACATTAGTTCCCTTCCTGTATTCCAAATACACTCTCTTCTAGTTGAATCCATTGAAAATGAATTAGATAATGTAATAATGGGATAAATACTAGAAACATAGTAGTCAAGTTTCAAATTTAGTCAGATTTTTTGTCACCGTAACTACTTCATTTGACAATCCTTATAAATAATATGAAAGACATAACAAAACATAGTTTGATAATAGGTGAGTAATGACAATCAAATCATAAAAAGGAAGAGTAAGTAATAAGTGTGGTAGTGGTTAGACATAGCATTGAGAAATGAAATAGAACAGAACATAGTTCTGTAATGGGTTAGTAGTGGCAATGTACTCACAAAAGAATAAAGATGAGTAAGTGTAACTCGTGTAACTGGCCATGCTTCACACTGCCCGCGCCGGGGCTCGAACACAAGACTTTCGCAATGGGAGACGAGAGCGCTGACCGCATGGCCAAAAGCTCGGACTGTCGACTGTGCGTTCAGCGCAGCTCTTAAGGTAGAGGGAGTGAGGCTTTACCGACGTACACTTCCGCAGCCTCACAGGCTGGCATCCGTTACACTCGCCTCATTGGAGCTTCTTTTTTTATTGGTTGTCTGAGCTATTTTTTAATGTTATCAGATTTATCAGTATATCAGAATTCGTCATATTGGCTCAATAATTATCGTGAACACCCTAGTGAGGAAATTGTTAAAGTCACTTTTGCATAAGGTCTGCAGTGTAAATCCAGCCTTGGAGATATACAAAGTACTACTAACATGTGCTCTCTTTATTATCATTTATCATCATCATCATTATCATTATTAATATTGTTGTTGTTCTAGCATGACAAATGATGATTCATCAGGCGTATACGAGAACATCAACTTTAAAAGCCCTCAGACATCATTCAGCAGCAACACCAGGAGGTAAAAGCAGTGCTGCGAGGCCCCCACCTGTTATCTGCCAGCTTATCTGTGAGTACTCTTGAGTTCTATTTCTTTTTGTGTCCGCACACTACAATTTACAATTGTCATGCATTCTAACATTTTAGCCTCATGTCATGTCTAAAGGTAATAATTAAGTTAATTCATGAATTGAGTAGCTGAGCTTATTAGCCATTTGGAGTGTAATATTACATTTCCATGCAGTGTCCAATTGAATTGTTAACTGTAAACAATGAATGGTATCTGTGTGGAGTTTGCATGTTCTCCCCGTGCGTGTGTGGGTTTTCTCCGGGTACTCCGGTTTCCTCCCACATTCCAAAAACATGCATGATAGGTTAATTGGCGACTCTAAATTGTCCATAGGTATGAATGTGAGTGTGAATGGTTGTTTATCTATATGTGCCCTGCCCTTGGCTGGCGACCAGCCCAGCTTGTACCCCGCCTCTCGCCAAGAGTCAGCTGGGGTAGGCTCCAGCATACTGCCGCGACCCTAATGAGGATAAGTGGCATAGAAAGTGGATGGATGGATGGTATTGACTTCAAATGACTGGCGCACCATTCTTAAAATAGCTGAGGTCAAAAGTCAAATAAGAAAATTTTCGTCTTTACCTGTATTTTTCTTTGTTCTGTTGTGCAAGAACCCTGGTCATTTTCAATTATCTCAGACTCTTCGAATGCAAAGTTTTCATCAACACATTTGTAAACACCACCAGCTGCAACAATCACATTGAATTTAAAGGTAATCTGATTCATTAAGTCAGGGGTATTCATTGCTGGTATTTTTAACAGCGTTAGTGTCTACAGTACAAAATGAAACACTCTTTTTGGCTAGTAGTGCATTGATGGTATAAAGACGTTAATATAATAAAAGAATTTACTATTTTCTTTATGAACGGACCGACTCAGAGCCACATCTTGACTCTGCTGTACTTTCAGGTTGTTTTTGTTCCATTTAAGACCTTTTAGATGGAGGTGTAATTATTTCACGTTTTTGCAAGCTAACAAAACAAGCGCCTTAAACAAGGCTATAGCAACAAAATGCTTTGCAAAAAATTGCCCAAAATCCAAAAAGACACTGCTGATTACTACTACAAAGCCCAAGAAATGGGTTCGATGCTTAGCTTAACGTAAATTGTGGAGTGGCTTCCCTTCTTCCATGACTGCATGATTCCAACTCATTGTCATGTGCAGTGAGGTGTATGGCTGGTGAGACACTGACTCTGGAGTTTTTTCATGGTAGTACAGGTTGCTCATTAAAAGGATAACCAGTTAATTTGTTCATTTTGTTTTCAAACACCTTGGAATAGACTTTCCCAACACTTTTTCACACCACTGTATAAACAAATCTTTTTTCCCCTCTTTAAATTTAGTGGGTACGATTTAAATACCAGTGCGCCCTATAGTCCGGAAATTATGGTACTTTTTAGTCCCATTTTATATATATATATTTTTTTGTATTAAGTACAATGAAAATGCTCTGTGACTTTGTTGAAAAAGTCTTGATAACCTTTGAGCTTGAATATACAGTATAATCCTCCTCCTTGGCAGTCAAATTCACTCATTCATTCAGCAGAGCTTAAGAATATCTAATGCATTTGACTTGTTAAATCTAGCCATAGCTGACACTACTTTCTGTGTATTTCAATAAAGTAAAAAAAAAAAAAAAAAAAGAAAAGCTGATCTGGCTTTTCCTCTCTGTAGAAGGACGGCAGCGACAAACAACTTCCAGTTCACGCAAGCGTCCACCCCTTCATCGTGAGCTGGGGTACTACAGTGCCTCAGCATATGATATTTCTCTGTATTTTATTGTCCAATTAGCAAAAATAATGATGTCACACTTACATTAAAGACAGTACACAAGCTGTAGGAACTCATGATGCATAATAAAAGTTTCTGAAAACATATTGGCGACATGCTGACAAACAGTATGCAACTAAGTGCACTGAATACAGACGGTCGGCTCAGCTTGCGCACTTGAGCTGAGAGGAGAGACACGCCGCAGCCTCCTCTTAGGTTTCTGCCCTGTATTTGATCAGGAAATGTCCACATTAAGCGATTATCATTTAAGAAAATGTTAAATGACTGGAATCATACAGGAAATAAATTAATAACCTAGTTCATTAAACAAACATTAATATTTATTTTATGGTATCATTGTTTTTTTTATTTTTCATGACGCCTCCGCTTAACCGCATGTCATGAACCACACGTCACTGTTCCAACTGACGGCAACCTTTAACTCCACCTGTTTGCTGTTCAGCGGGGAGGCATCTCTTCATCTGCAGCCGACAATCCCTCCTTCCAGTGCAGGCTGAACGGGATCACGGTTCTCTGCCTGAAACCCGCCAGGGTGCACCTTGCCTGGATGAGCGCAGCCAGCAGATCTTCTCCAGCTTGGACCTCTATTTCAGGAGCTAATCCTAAGGAGGACTGAGCAATCCGCCACCACCTCGCCCTCTTACCTACGGCTCTGCTGCTGCCCCTTCTCTTAATCAGTGAAAGTGCCTTGTTGTCTGTCATCAAGCTGTTACATCTCTGCGCTTATGAGTTGAGTGTGGTGGATGTTCAACCAGGGTCCATGTCACCACAAGGATGCAGGATTGGAGACGAGGAGGTCAAAGCAAGGTCGCATGACAAGACATCCCAATGTAAGGTTGTATTCTATCCACAAAAATATCTTTTGCAAAAAGACAAGAAAATGGACACCACATCTGAATATGACATTTTTTTAAACGAATTCTATTGTTCTTCTGTTTCTTTTTAGAATTATTTTCCCAGTCAGGCACATTGAATTTGTTGCGTTCACATTTACAGTAAGCAAAATAGGTTACCTGACCGGTATATGAAAATGGATGAAGTTGTAATTTATGAGAGTAAAGTTGTAATATTTCTAGAATAAAGTCCTAATTTGTCAAGAAAAATCACATAATTTTGGAAGAAATCATAATACAGTATATATTATACAATGTAATTTTATGGGGAATTGAAATTAGTTTTTTCCCTTGTAATATAACTTATTATAACTAATATAACTAATAAAACAAGGGAAAAAACTAATTTAACTTGGGTAAAGTGCTAATTATACCAAAAAAATATAAAAATTTCCTGTTTTAGAAGGATAGCTTATGGTAATCTTATAGGGGGAAAAGAAAAAATAGAGAAGTCATATATAAGAAAGACGTCATATGAGGACAAAAGTAATGTTATTTTAATGAAGTTATAAGGAAGTCGTAATATAAGAAAATAATGAATGAGAAAGTGCCACTATATTACAATAAAATTGCCCTTATTTTTTACAATAATGTCGTGGGAAAAAGTAATTTTATGAAAATGTATTCATATTAGAAGAAAGGAAAGTATTAGAAAAATATTTCATGAGAATAATGTAATAAACTTGATATGGTATCAAAAAAACAAATATTTTACATGAATAAAGTCGTAATAATACCAGAAAAAGTTGGAGCGGCATGGCTTAGGTGGTAGAGTCGTCATCTCCCAACCTGAAGGTTGCGGGTCCGATCCTCCGTGATCGTGTGGAAATGTCCTTGGGCAAGATACTGAACCACCAGTTGCTCCTGATGCACATCAGTAGGTAAATGTGCTAGCAGTGTCAAAGCGCTTTGAGTCCCTTGGTGGTGGAAACGTGAAGGACCATTTACCATTTGTAATATTACAAAGGAAAAAAGTAGCAATTTTACAAGAATGTCATATTGCAAGAAAAAAGTAGTACTTATATTGCGATATCATTAGGAGACCGTAATGGTCAAACAATAAAATAGTCAAATGCCAACTTTATTCTTGTAATAACCCAACCTTTTTTTCTTGGATTTATGTAATTAATTTGTTGCCCAAGTGCACCTCTGTAGTAATTACCAACTTGCCCAGCAGGTGGAGCCGCTCCACTCTTAATTGTGCTTCCATCCCCTTATGCATTGGAATGTATGAGGTTATGCAGAAGTGACATACATTGTGGTGGTCTACAACTATACATGTCTAGTGTCTTAACGTAGTAAAATCAGCCAGTATGCATCGGATAGTACCAGGACTGGGGGATGTTGAGGATTCCTGAATGAGATCTGTGGACTTTGTTTGACTTGTAGTCCTTGTTAATCATCTGGTCTGATGTGCTTCAACATCTGCTCACAAGCAGACAAGGAAGAGGAACTAGGGAGCGATTACAGCGCACCAGATGGCCATGTGCCCGAGATTGAAGGATAGATTTGTCTCCAAAAAGTAATTTAGACCACGGGGGCCGTAATCCAGGCTTGATGACAGCTGTGAGCACGTGAAGACCACGTCACTGACGCCATAAGGAAGGACGCGAGTTTGAGTTTGAGCCGCCGTCATAAACACCAAAATATCCTTTGCTAAAAAAACACATGCAACCATGTGAGTAAGATGTGACCTACCTTGTTTGAAAAGGGATCAACAGGTTGATAAACGTCCTTAAATAAAAGTAATGTTGCACCTGAACCAAATAATGCCCCTCATCAATTTCCACACTTTTTAATAAGAACTTTGTTTATTTCAGCCCTACTGCGCAGATACTTTTCTATGCGCACCAGTTCATCTGATTTTTACAAAATGACTGTACATCACAGTCAAAGTCAGAATGATGATTTAGATGAATATTCATAAACAACAATATTTCACTGACAAAAGCGAGCGATCGAGGCCTGATGTTGGCACTTGCTGAGAGGATGGTGGAGAGCACCAGAGCGAGAACCTTTGCTGGAGATTGAATAATCTACTAAATTGATCAGTAAGACAAACTCTCTTCCGCAGAAATAATTAAATTAAATCATTTTATTATATTATATTCATATTTTATTATATATACTATCTGCAAACTTATTTGACTTCCAAACTCAACAGTGTTTTAACTACCTTTTTTTATTTTTTTTTTGAGGGAGTCGTTACTTTTTCAGCATTTTATCATAAATTCAGATTTTGACATGAATTATGGAAACTTTGTTTGGGCCAACATTAAATGTAAAGCCAGTTAAATAAAGTTTTAAAAGTAATTTAACATTTGTAATATATAGTACATTGCCCATGAATTAATTCAAATCTGAAAGAATTGTATTAAAGCATTTCTTTATTTCATGGCTGATTTTATACAGTTAATGTGTTCTATGTACCGCTATTTAATAGTTCTTTTTCTTTTGTTTTTTCTTTTTATGCAACACACAAGGCTCTGTCAAACTCGCCTATCAAGAGGTGGCGGGTGGAATCAGTGATTTAATTGGATAAATAAAAAGCTCTTTAAATATATGCTCAACAAAAAGATACACTTTTGTTTTTACTCCCGTTTTTCATGAGCTGAAATCAAAGATCCAAGACTTTCTATCTGCGTCATAATGGTCGTGGATGAATGGCTTAGCAACCGGCCTCAGGATGTCGTCACGGTATCTCTGTGTATTCAAAAGGCCATCAATAAAACGCACCTGTGTTGGTTGTCCATAACATACGCCTGCCCATACCATAACCCCACCGCCACCACGGGCCCCTCCATCCACAACACGGGTAGGGGTACGTCCCCCATGTTGCAAGGATGTGTATACAATTCCTGGAAGCTGACATGGCACGTCACCCACTGAGCATGTTTGGGATGCTCCGCATTGGCGTACCGTATTCGGTATTTGAGGCAAATGGTGCTCACACCGGATACTGACTAGTTTTTGGACCCCTTAAATACAATCATTTAAAATATTTCATAGTTGAATGAATTAATAAACAAGTGAATAAGTTACTTCACATACTGAATTATTTCATATTTAATGGCTCTTGTCACAAAAATGATGCTGAAAGCAAAGCATGGAAGAGTAGTCAGTAACGTGCTGCATTCACAGTCACCTTGTCACACTTTCTTTTGAAATAACGCTTTATTATTTCCCCTCTGTGTGTGTGCTATACTTTTTAATGCCATTGATACCTATCTGTATGTGTGCTCTATAGTGTGGCTTGTGTTCCTGTATTTGTCACATTTCTTTATTTTCATTTTGTCTGTCTCTTTGTAATATCGATACTTGAAAGTGTGAAACTGCTGAATATTTGTTTGCTAATATGATTCTTTGTTATTATTATGATCACTATTATTATTGGAGGTTTGCAGTGCTTGTCCTCACACCGTGTATTTACTTACTTGAAGAGTTGATGTAAACTTTCATTTGGCTTCCTTCTCGTATGGCTTCTGCTCCGATGCCGCCTTCGCTGTACAGGCCAGGCTACCTACAGTACCTCCAGTACTTACCTGCGGATGCAATCAGCTACCACTAATGGAGATCATGTGTTTTGTTACAATAAATACATACATGTACACGGACTTTTGCTCTTCATTGAGTGGCCTTGTTTTGACTTTTCATTTCTAAATGTGGAACTTCAAAGTGGTGAGCATCCAAAGAATATAACATGGGTGTCTGTTGCTTTTCCTTTGGCTTTTTTGGCACCACAGAAGGTTACCAGTGATGGCAACAAAAAAAAAAGAAAAACGCAAAGCAAAACTGATGATAACCGTAGAACCGGAAATTGCATTTTTGTGGAATTAAATATCAAGTCTCTTGATTCCAGCAATACCTCTAAAAGACCACTGGGTGGTTAGAAGCCTTGAAAGGGTGAGTAGTTTTACTTTACTTTGACAAAGTTAGCTATCAATGAATGTATCTTAACATCATGACTGCAAATTGTTGATCACGATCTGAGACTGCTTTTGTGCGTGTGGAGACGAGCTACACAAATACCAGACAGCGTTCAGTGATCAATTGGCTTGTTTGTCTGAACGACAATTTCTGCCAATTCTAATGTGCTATAACTCGGAACTTTTAATCCACTAATCCACTATTGATAGCAAATGCTAGCCTGTGGTGGTGGTCTTCTATTTTTTGGTTGGAAAAAATGATACAGTTTATTAACGCATCAACTAGCTCACTAGCTAGCTGATAAATATTCAGCATCTGTATTCTGTATTTCTGTATGAAATGTTTTATCCCTCAGCTAGTTTTGCTAGCTATCCAGCTAGCTTTCAGATTTTGCATTGCACATTTTCTACATCATATTTACTGGCAACATTTCTATCTATAATTGATTTATTATGCACAAAAAACAGCAAGATAAAGAGTACCGATCTAAAAAAATTGTCTCTGTTAGATACAACGGCAAAGAGAAACATGTAATAATGACAATTTTGGCATTTTGAAATGAAGTATCTCAATGCTTTATTGATTCCAGAAGTCTCTGGTAAAGCCCACAAGTTGACAGTGTTCACGTCAGGGGCCTTCAAAGGGTGAGTAGTTTTATTTTATTTTACTTCTGTTAGAGTGGCTAACATCTCTATACACTTGGATGACAATTAAGAATGTTAACGTTTTACTTTAAAACATTACCGCTACAGTTAATTAATAAAGCTAGCAGACTAGTTTTGTGTAGTTCCCATAGCGACCCCAGATCACCGCCTTTAGTCGTTTAGAATGTAGATTTTCCCATCTATTTATTGACAGGAAGATATTTATCAACCTTATCTGAGGTTAGCATTTAAACATGTTTTACTGTCATTTGTCACGGCATGAATCAGAATGTTGCCTTTTTTATTTATTACTGCAAATCACAGAGGAGATTGTATTATTACTCTTTATGGGTCCGGTGTGATAGAAGGCCCACCTTTTTATTTTTATTCCATACAGGAACTCATTAAAGCTACTTCCTGACAGCAGTAAAGATAGGTGTGTCTTGTTTAGTCAAGAGGCTGACGAACTTAGTGAGGGGAATTTTACATAGGAGAAAGCATTTACCAGCAATAGCTAAGTTATTTCAATGTAAAAAAAAAAATTATATAGAAGCAAAGTTAATAGTTTTTTTAATGTATAGGTTTACATAACTGAGAGAGTATTTTCTTTGAAAGGGGTTAGTGACCTGGCAGTGTAGGTCATCCTTGCACACCCACTTGATGGATGATGTAGAGGACAGTGGAGACATGCACCGGTCCACATGACTTGAGTTTCACTTGAGTTAGGTTTTTGCTTCCTTTTGCCATTGAAGGCCGATATCATTCTTTCATGACGTCAGGGTAAACATGGCGAACACGTGACACAACCAGGAAGTGAGGAAGGCTAGACTGAACATCTGAATTCAAAAGGCAGCTTCACAACTTGAGGAGGAGCCTCTGAACTTCTGGCCTTCGTCGACCGTGGTATGTGGTACGTATACTACATGTCCTGACTTTAGGGACACCCTGTTGGGATTATTTCGACATTTTTAACATTTTGTATTATGCTTTTTAAAAGGATATCAACCATGAAAATGCATTTTTTTCTTTTTTCTTTTTATTTTTTTACTAAATTTCCATTATTGTTAGAATTAATATCATCCACCCATAGCACTTTACTTTTTTTTCTCACTTCATTTATTCATCAAACAATGTTCGACCAAAGACAATTTCAAATCTGTAGCAATGTTGATTTATGGTGCAACTATTAAGATGTAGCTTGTAGAAAAATAGAAATGAAGTTGCAGCTAAAAGCGGAGCCTCGTATGCGGCCTTAGTGTGTTTTCTGCCTGCCACTAGAGGGAGCTGTGGGGACTTGTAGTTGGTGAGACTCAGTCCTTCACAAAGAGAGATGCAAACTATGTACAGTCCAGTCCAGTCCAGGCAGGCTTAGTGTTTATTGAGTCAGAGCTGGAGGCCTGGTGAGCTGGTTGAAAACGCGCATTGTGGGGGTGGTGGCTGTGCGGTTGGGTCGTACCATCTGCATACACCTCATGTTCCCTGTGCTAAACATGCACTGCAGCGGCCACAGCACTACCACCACCAGCAGCACCATCAGCATCACAAACAGCACCATCCTCTTCCAGTCCGCCAGCTGGTGCAGCAGCCCGACACTGTGTGGCGGGCTCCGGATGGGGGCGCCACTTGCCACCTTGGTAGCCCCAATGTCGATGCAGACGCACAAGGCGCTGAGACTATCGGATGCCGGCCTGGAGCTTTTGTAGCACAGCTTCTCACCCTCCAGCCACACTGGCTCCTCCTGCTGCTGGTGGCTGGGCAGCTTGTGCAGCATGTCGTGGTTGGTTGGCAGGGACGGGGGCCCGCCATCGGGCAAGGCGGTGCTCTGGCGGCAGAAAGGGCAGAAGACGTGCGGTGTAGTGCCTGCCTCGCCCGTTTCTGCCGCCATGATGTCATGCTCTGCCGGTGAGATGGCCATGAGGCGGGAGAGGCACTCCAGGCAGAAAGTGTGGCTGCAGGCTAGCAGTTTGGGGGTCTTGAAGACATTGTCATAGGTGTTGTAGCAGATGGGACACTCCAGCTGGCTCACCGTGGACATCTTCTTCTGGGGGTCACCCCCAGGTTCCTGGCCGGCGCCCTGCATGTGCCAAACCTGCGGCAACTGATCCATCTATCTTTGGATTACAGTCCAAAACTACAGTGTCGTGTCCACCTGCGCACTCTTATGTCCTGCTGCTGCTGTGCCCTGAAGACATCAAATGAAGGAGATGTTTTTAATGGGGTTTTGGCCATGAGACTCGACAGTTCACTTGATTTATGTCGCTATGCCTGCTAGCTAGCAGATAGCATTTTGGTGGGAAAAAGCTAGTTGTTCATGACATGTATTTTATACTTAATACAAAAAGTAACATTTTTGTGTACACATCTAGTCTTAATGTATGTGTGTGCACGTGTGCGTGTGTCTCGGACTTCTGTCCCGACCACCTCTCCCTGCTCTTTCACCGCTTGGTTGGTCAGTGTAGTCCGTCTTGTTAGCATGAATGGCCTATGCTCATTTTGTACCGGTGTTTCAGCCACGTGACGCAAAAATTCCGCTGATCTACACCACTGCACCTGCTAGCTAGCAGATAGCATTTTGGTATTATAGCATTACATATTTATATTTAATACAGAAAACACAACACTCATTTCCTTTAGTGTCTCTCTGACTTTCTCTGTTTTTTCACTCCTAACTAGGGCAGTGTAGCCTTCTGCCTCGTTAGCTTGATTATGCACATTTTCAAATTGTATCAACCTTGCAACAACTCAGAGACACAATTCAATTGATGGTGCTGTGCCTGCTAGCTATAGCTATTTCTATTAAGCCTGAGATTCACTATATTACGTATACTATCGACTTGTCTGTGCGCTTTAGGATAATGATGTTAGAAACGTTCAGTACCAAGACTTCAACCTTTCAAGTCGCTCAAAAATGATAATGACGGCCACAGACCGTAATGTAACTTAACGAAGGTCAGGGATGCACACAAGTCAAAGAACTACAGGGTTAATGCAGGCCTTGCCATGGCGACAGTTTGACCCTGGAACGGATTATTTCTATTTCATAATCGATAGATCCCAGAAGGATCCATACAGCAGAAACATGCTCCGACCGTCCTGTATTTGAATTGCTTTCTGATGCTTTCTTTCCAGCAGGTGTTCCTCCTCCGTCTCTGTGAATGCTGAGCGTTACACAAAGTCCCCGCTTGTTCCCGCTTGTATCTCTCCATCTATCCTTGGAATTCCTACACCCTGCTCCCTCTTTTTTCTCCGCATTTTACAAATAATATGCAACATCCCATTTTATCAGGTAGTTAACTGCTGAAGTCCATCGAGATAAAATTGGACTTTTTGTGACAGCGTGTCGTTTATTAGCGCAAAAATATAAACAGCCCGGGGACGATTGGCGTGTGATGCAAAGTGTTGTCAAACAGTTAAATATTTACTCACTTGCTTCTGATTGTGATGTACGGGGTGGTGCGGATCTGAAGGGAAACGAATATCTAAGATCATGGCCGTGCAATGTAAGAATCAACCTGATGGCAGTTTGAGCCACGCTGTGTTCCTTCTCACCAATAACGTACGATAAGTCATTTACAGGTCATGCCCTCTTCAAAGGTTTGAACAAACCAGTGGTTAGTCGAACCTGCATTACGGTCTTCAGCCTCCAGGGGACCTCGCCAAACAGGTTTACCCTTCTCGTCCAGCATTGGAAACAAAACATGAGTTTATATGACTTTGATGTTTTTTCGCAATTAAACGTGTCTGGGGTTGTTTGGCTGGAACAGGTCACACCCGGCAATGTGTGAACAACATAGCGGGTTTTTGTTCCTTTCTCCTTTCCTATTCACAGTGCTTTTCCAGCTAATTGTACATACATACAGTACATTTGTTTCATATTCTGTCCTTGGTTTGGCTTCTTCATACTATTACAAATATATCAGACATACCAAAAAGCCCTACAAAAGTAACCTTTTTACTGTGCTCAACATAAAGAACGCCACTACAGTAGACGCCCCTACAACGTAAATAATCCGTTCCGAGAACGTTTATGTTATAGGGTTTACGTTATACGAAGCGTAAAATACATGTAAATAGCCTAATCCGTTCCAAGATCTTCCCAAACTCACCACCTTTGGCCCTTCAAAATATTCAAGAAGAGATTTCAATGCGTTCGAACTAGTTTAAGGGCGACTATGATGAGGAAGGGAGGTTGAAGGGAGAAGCCTGTCTCTCACACAAAGTCACGTACGTGCTGTATAAGTCAGCCAATGAGATGAGAGCATAGGCGGTGCCCCGATAATCAGCCAATGAGATGAGAGCATAGGCGGTGTCCCGATAATCAGCCAATGAGAGCGTGAAGCGTCAGAAGGCGTCACCATGTTAGTCATGGAAAATGTTTCCCTCTCTGTTGCGCGAGCTATTCAAATCGAATTTCTGAACTTGACGCTTTACGTTATATGGAATTTCTTACGTAATACGATGCAAAAACTTTACATAAATTCTTTACGTTCAGTGGAATTTACGTAAAAGGAGGTTTACGTTATGCGAGGTACTACTGTATTTCACAATCTGCAAATTTCGCCTTCTTCTTTGTCGTCCCCTTCGCCATCATTCCCTCAATGACAGTTCAACACGTGACCCTTAAAAGCATCAGCAATATTGGCCATTTTTGGGAGGAGAAGTGGGATGACCGGTTGGAGCTCTAGTACGTACAATTGGTGGTGGGGCCGTGTGGGATTTACAGTGACAAGACTTTTAGAGATTTGAATATTTTCTTCCTTCTACAGTGGTGTTTCCCCTCATTAGGGTTGCTGGAGCCTATCCCAGCTGACTTGAGGCAGGACACAGGGCACATATAGACAAACAACCATTCACACTCACATTCATACCTATGGACAATTTAGAGTCTCCAATTAACCTAACATGCATGTTTTTGGAATGTGGGAGGAAACCGGAGTACCCGGAGAAAACCCACACACGCACGGGGAGAACATGCAAACTCCACACAGAAATGCCCAATGGAGATTCAAACCCAGGTGTTCCCGATCTCCTGACTGTGTGGCCAACATGCTAACCACTAGGCCACCGTGCTTGAATATTTTCTTGTGCATGTAAATTCAGATTTTGTGAGTACGCGATGTTTTGAGATGGAATCCATGCCCACTTTTATAAATGAGGGTCCGGGACAGTCTACTTGAGGCATTTCCTACACGGCAATGTTTTTAACCAAAAAGAGATTCAACCGTTTCGGCTAATTTATTTGACAAAAATGATCATTTTTGCCTCAAATCATTTATGTGTAAACACTGACAATAGTTTAATGTGCCATAGCGTCACAATGAAAAACAGCAACGGGTCGGGAACCACAGACAAAATTCCAAAGTACAACATGGAAAGGTAATTAAAAGAGCAGTTTCGGATTGAAGTTCAGCTCCGTTATTTGGAACCTCACTCAACAGCTTTATAGTTTTCATTCAGCATTGCAAAATACTACTTCAAAATGTTTTGAGCCAACAAATGATATTTCCTGTGGTATAACAAGTGTCTATGAACAATGATACAAATTCTCATTAGTCTCATTACATATTTATGGCAAATTATAAACCAGACAAATTCTAAATGTAATGTTTCCTTCCAAAGCTACATGGCCACCAACTGAGCTGGCATGCATATTACAGCATTTTTAGCTCTTAGGAAAGAGTTGACTTAGTTGTTTGTAAACAAAACATTCGAGTACATTTACTAGATTGTTGTTGTGTAAATGTAAACAAAAACTTGCAACAATGTATCCCGTAACAAGAATTGATGATTATATTGGAATATTTCGGGTCTCTGTTCTGCTTATGAGGTTATGATATTTGTAAAGGGAAGAAGACAACGGGAGTCCAGTTAAGTTCCGGCAAGGCTGGTGTAACTGTGTAAATAACAACACTGGCTTTTGTTGTCCCAAGCCAATCAGGTGAAAGCAGTCGTGATGGCAACGTTGGAAGCGGGTCTATGAACACACAGCCTGTTAGAAATACACACTCACTGGACACATTAGGTACACTGAGCGCACAATCATATTGAAATCTAATACGAAAATTCTCCCTTTACAAAGACAATGGGATGTGTTGATTGAAGAATGGGTTTATTATGTATTGTGGTTATACTTTCCACGACATACGCGCTTGGGTCTTTTGTATTTGGACCTCATGTACGTGTACCTCAAATGTACTCCTTTGCGAGCGTTTTGGAGCGTTTTCGTCTTACAGTCTGCCCCACAAGCTTGTTTACGCATGTGCAACAACCTGCAGAACGACACGAGGCCCACTGTGCAGAGATGCGGAATGGGGTTGCAAATATTTAAAAATGTTGAATGCTATTGACTCAAGGTGGCACGCAGCTACAAGAAAGATTCTATTTGGGTTGAACAGTACACAAGCTCAGTCAAATATTAACTCCCAGAATAGCACAAGATTTAACCGCCCTGGAGGAATAACTGCTTTATCACCTGCACGTGTTTGTTTGTTTTACCTGTGCTACTGACCTACAGACAATGGCATACACGTTTCTTTGTTATCTCAGCACAACCGTCGGTTCAACCGCTACAGTGGTGGTCCTTGCCTTTTTTTTCTATAATTGTTATCACAATGTCCTTTTAAAAAAAAAAAAAAAATTTTATATTACTTAGTTGAATTGTATGTAATTTCCTATTACAACTTCAGTAAACATTATTTCCTTCCGCACTATTCATTTATTATATCGTTTTTGTTTTATCACTTTAATTTATTTATATTATAGCTATACATGTAATTATTTACACAATTAGTATGATTATCCCTCACTTGTAATAATTAGTACCATTATACTGATTTATTATTTATTAATTATGTATTTTTATTTTATTGAATAAAATACCATATACCAAATATTAATACTATTTTTCATTTACATTGTATTAATTTGTTTTAGTTAAATTGTATAATTTATTCGAGGATAATTTATTCAATAATTGCCTCAACAAATTATTAGTAGTAGTAGTATAGCTATATTTGATGTATTTTTATTGATCAACTTTTTTTTGCCCTAAATGATTATTTTATTATTATTATTATTATATACCGTATTTAATTTAGCATTGAATCACCACTCCATTACAAAAACACACTACACTAACAAAACCTCGCACTTTGGAAACAACGACAAAGTGGTAACCCAAGCGCCCCCTGCTGGAGGTTTTGGCGGATACCGTACAGCATTTTGCTTCCAGTATATTGCACTGTTTGTACAGCATGTGCTAACAAGCTATATCCCATCTGAAATACTGCTTTGTAATTTGATTATTAGCAGTATGGGACATACTTGGTTTCTCGTACAACTATAAAAAGGTAGCCAAATATGAGAAACAGTTCTAACGCAGCCTGAAAAGTGAGCAGTATTGTCTTTGAATGGATTTTGAAAAATATTTTTTAGCTACAGCTTTTGCACAGCAGCAAAGTGCTGATAAAAGCACCTTTAAAAAGACATGAGTCGGATGTTTTACCTGTTGTCCTCTTTGTGTCCCTCAGGGACAATGAAGCAGCATGTTTTGTTTTCTTGAAGGCGTTTTCTTAGTGTTATAGTCCTGTTGCACACGCAATAGTCCACGTCCGCAAGCTCCCCTCCTGACGTTCCTGCTTTAGCGCCGCTGTCTTTTTGTGTGTCTTTGTGTCCTGCTATCACCTTGTCTGCTCCGTCAACTCCCCTTTTAGCACTTCATGCAAATCACTCCAAACTCTGTTCCGTCCTTCAGGAGGGGGGAGGAGGAAGACTCCTAAAAGAAATAGACAATTGTTTCCCCACATACCATCACCTGCAGTATACCCCCCTTACCTCACAAGGAAGTTCATTCATCTTTACGTTAACGGCTGGAAACCCTTCAAGCATCGATCAATATCATTACACTAAACTTTCAAGAAGTCTATAATACATTATTAATAGCAATGATAGAAGAACACAAGCATCTTTATTTCATTATTATTATTATTTAAGATGTATTATTGAGAACGCTATGATTGTTGTGTTCCTTTGAACAAAG